>NC_142806.1:35535747-35614504 GCF_049724085.1 Artemia sp. Qi Xiang Cuo
ATCTGTATCATGTATCGTTCATAGTAATAGGTGACTGGCCCTGACAGGCCAATATACCGGTTAAACTGCACACATATCCATGCCTCAGGCGTAGACGTGAATGTAGAACCAGGACAGAGGACACTTTCGAGCATATTCTTGTAGGGATGAATGTTGGATAGAATGTAGGACCAGGACTGAGCATTGCCTTACTACTCACCGTTTTCAAATGCTCATTTTCTGAACCTATCATATTTAGAAATTATGAAATGAATAAATTGGGAGGGCTCTATTACAAAGCTGAAAGCAACTTCAGATGGTTAAAACAAAGCCAAAATTCTGGAAAAAATGAACTTGAAATAAGGTTGAAGCCCTCAATAAAATCAGTGTTTGGAATTTATTGACCTAGAAAAAAAGAAGTGTTGAATTTTTAAAATCTTATATTATCTTATCACAAAACTTTTTTATATGCCCTAGTAGAGAAGGGTCTACTCGAGAGATGCCGAGGATGCCTTAGTAAAATATGTTTGGAGCAAAGTTTACAATTCGACGTTTGAGTTAAAAAAAAAAAGTTCTACGACCGGATTTCAGACAAAAATAATGGCATGGACGCAATGGTCGCATGGTGGCATAGTGCTCATTGTAGTGATGTCATCGAAGCTTTTCTTACGGAAGGGAAGTACAAATTTGAAACAAAGGCCGTATCTCGGGGAGTTGACCCCCTCTCCCCTCCCCTCGTTCCTCCCCGAAATGATTGTCCGAGTAAAGTGTTGAGTAAAAAAAGGTGAAGTTCTAAAAGCTGACCATTTCAAAAATGTGCTTTTTAAGTTACAATTCGATGTTCTAACGAACACATACATATACACACACACAATCCCGAATTATTCGAATAATATTATTCTATTGTGTAAAGTGAATACACAGTGATTGCCCTGGGGAAAATTAACCAGCTTAACTCTTAACTGTAACTGAAAACAGACACAGGGTCATAATTTTTATAATTTCCTGTACATGTATTCTATAAGAAATGTATTTTCTATTAATATAATAAAGAATCTTGTTATCCCCTAATGATCGTTTGAAGTCTTTTCATAAATGATATTCTTTTGATAAACTATGTGGAAAATATGTTAGAACCTGACCACCCAGGTTAACACCTACCAATTTTATGGATAACTTTTAGCTCATCCCCTTCAATTCCGCCTTCCCTCAAATAGGGTATATAAGCCAAGGCCCAAGGTGTTTTTTCACAGTTGAAAAAAGTTCCAAGTTAAAAAAGGAAGACTAGAATATTGGAAGCTAGAGTGATGAAAGGGGTCAAGTATGGTTTCAAAACGTGGGCAGTTTGTGTTTGTAAGGCAGAGGAGGGTTTATTAAATGTTTTCTCAACCAAAACGTGGGGGGGGGGGTATTTGTATTTAATTTTTTTAAGAACAGGATTAATTCGATAGATAGGGCTAACATGGATAATCGGATATTAGAAGTCACGGTAACAACATTGGTGAAATATGGTTCGGAGACATGGACACTTGCAAAGTTTAAGGAAGATATGGTAGATATTTTTCAGAGGAATCGTCTAAAGACAGCCTTAGGTACTTGTTTGACTAACCCTGTGTAAGCCAATAGCCTGCACGGAGATTCTGGTTCCATCCCACTTTCTTGAAATAAAGGTTGAGATGGCTAGGCCATATTTACAAAAGGAGGATAACCGATTGCCAAACATAGTCCTTTGTGGCCAGCCATCTGGGGTAGTACAAAAAGTAGACTGTCATCAAATGGGATCAGAAAGAATTATAAGAGAGGGTTCAAAAGGAACTGGAACTTGATGACAGTGGATAAAAAGAGAAGATACGAAAACATTAGGATGGAGGAGCAGCGCTTAGGCCTGCAATTGTGTTGCCCTCAGCAGGCCATGTACTGCAATGAATTATTAGTTATTGTGGTAGTAGTATAGACTGATATTGTAGTGCATCAACAAGGTTGAAAAAAGAGACAGATTTTTGGAATTCTTTCAATTATGCTATTTGATATTGCAAACAGATTTTGCAATCAATAATCGATGAATACGATAACAAAATGGACGTTCATGTAGCGTAAATGCGTGTACGATGAGTGTATCATATAGCATATATGATGATATAAATTAAATATCTAAAGTTGTTACTGCTAGGTTTTGATTTTATTCTTTTAAGAAGTTACAAACATATGAAACATTTCTTCAAGTGAACAATTTAGAATTTCTTTGAGAGGTTTTGCAAAATAATCCTGAAACCATGAAAAGTGCTGCAAAAAATAAAATATCAATTTTACCATCACATAAAAAAAAATGTAACTTAATAAGTTTAGAAATATTATCATTAGACCTCTTTCAAGTCATTGTTAATCAGGCATCAGTTAGGGAGGGTTCTTGCCTCACCCGCAAATCACCTGATAGGCTAAGGTACCATTTGCGCTTTACAGAAAGCATAATATATTTTGAACCGTGCTAATTTTCCAAAATAATATAGTAACATCTAGAGTTCAAAATACTGCTTCAACTTTCAGGAAAAAAATGCTTTCAAAATCTTTATATTTGTGACGATAAGCTTAATTTTGTTGGCCTGATACAACTCTATTTTTCATCAATATGTTTTATAACCCCCTCCCTTATATTACTCAAATTTTCCTTAGCAAAGGCATATTATCTATATTACAATGAAAACTAAACAATCTTGAACAATACCTCTATTTTAAAAATAAATGGAAAATAAATGTAAATTTTGAAAACGTAATAATACAGCTCAAAATTTCAGGAGCAAAGCTGTTTCCAGTATTAGTATATTTTTGACAATCAGTTTAGCTTTTCTAGTCGAACATGGTACTAATTTTTGTCAGTTGTGTTTTTTCTGCCTTTGAAATTTATTCCTTTCAGATATGTTGGAAATTGTGCCTCATAAAATGTTCAATCTATTCAGTTTTAGTTTTCAATTAATCACAGTTGCCACTCTAGCCTTTAGAAGGGTTGAAGAGAGCGGCGAAGCTACCTTATTTTCTGTTCATTCTAAGTTTCGACTTCATGACTTAATGGAACTAATTCGTTTGCAACTAATTTCGTCATTCCTAATTTAAAATAAGCCTGTAAAGATATATTCATGTTTCTTTCAGTTAAGTGCAAATAACATTCCAGCCTTTGGGGGTATACGAGGGGCAGTAAAACGACCATCTTTTAGAACATTTTATATTTTTTAAATTAACCTAATTTTTATTGAAATACAAGTTTGTTTTAAGTTTCAATTTTGATTCATAGCAATTTTATTCATTTGAAGTTTGAATTTCACGATATTTAATTTCTGCTAACTTTAAATCTTACAGTCACTTTTTAATTTCTTGCAGCCTGTTTTTTACTTAACTCTTTAAGAACCAGACATACGAGGTGGTATACTTCATATTTCATTATACTGCATCAAAGCACAAAAAGGTATGGTGTCTATTACTGCTTACCTCCCACCAGGACCTAAGGGTCCAAGGTCATCAACGTAGCCATCTATTGTAAGACTTTCTGATATTCCTGGTGAAACCCATACCTCTAAGTTCGCCATGCTTATTGGCAAATGTTTTTCATTGCACCTGTAAAACGAGACTTGCTAAAAACTAAGAACTAAAATGAAATAGAAGAAGAAATTTCTATTTCTTCCTTCTATTTCCCTAAATTTAATATATATATATATATATATATATACATATATATATATATATATATATATATATATATATATATATATATATATATATATATATATATATATATATATATATATATATATATATATATATATATATATATATATATATATATATATATATATATATATATATATATATATATATATATATATATATATATATATATATATATATATATGTATATATGTATTTATATATGATGTATATATATAGTATATATATATGTGTATGTATATATATATATATATATATATATATATATATATATATATATATATATATATATATATATATATATATATATATATATATATATATATATATATATATATATATATATATATATATGGCAGCAGTGGTGTCGCGTGGGAGTCATTATGGCTTCCCTACTTTTGATTTCAGTTTGATTGTTTTGTTGTTTTTTATTTCTTCTTTGCTGATGCTATTACAGTTTCCTTTTAATTTTCGTTTCTTCTTCTTTTCTCCCCTTTCCCCCTGTGTGATTTATTATATTTTCTTCATATTAACTGTTTGATGTTTTTTAAGTTAACTGCAATTCCAACTGTTGAACAATTTATCAAGAAATACGTCTGTGCATTTTCCTATACTACAAGCAATGAAGCATTTTAGAGGGAGCTTTTTATATTAATCATTTTGTATTATTTATGGCGAAATGAATAAATTTACCCTGTCTTTAGATAAACGAATAAGATCCAGGAATTATTATTAGAGAAGGGGAAACGTATTGAAACGTAAAAGGGAAATGTATTTCATCCAAAATGAATTGAATTATCTTGACAATTTTATAACTAAAATTCAGGAGTTTATTTTGTAGAAAAATATGATTTTTTGAAAGATTCAGTAGCTGTGGTTTCAATTAGAGAGAAGGAAGAAATAATTAAATTTCCCCCTAAATTTCGAAAGACATTTTGCCCCACCCCATTTCCATAATTTCCGTGAATTGACGCCACTTAGACATAGAAATGCTTGATACCAACTCAAAGATAATCAGAGCTAATCAGGATTCTTTTTCAATTGGCTAAATACAGATTTTCGACCCTTAAACATAAAACTTTCCAAAACAACATATACATAAAAAAATATACTTCTGATATTTATTCCAAATAGGTTAAGCGTTTTAAGTTTAAAGATTTTCTTTCCAGTCTTTTTATTGAGCTAAGCAATGGATGGTGCAGTTTTTTGTCTGGCCGGAATGTCAGCGTCTGCCTTTGATTAAGTGCAAATAAAGTCAAGCCTTTCTAACCTTTTTAAAACTACTGTGATCAAAAAAATAATTAAAGTATTCTTTTTTTTAACCTGTAAAATTACTTTTTCTACGCTCTTTTGTCTCTTAAAGAGGTCAGATGCGCTGTAACTGGACTGAAAAAATATATAAAGTATTTACAGCACTGGAATAAAATAAAGCTTAGTTAGCATAGGCAAATGTGAAAAATTCTATAAAAGGTGGGAAGTTTGTCACAAAAAGGCTGTATTCCTGGTTAAAATTATACAATCAAATTCAAACATATATGAGAATTCAAAAACAGTGATGTCAGTCATCTATCTACAAAACGATGTGATTTCCTGAAAAGAACAGTCACAGATAGGCGTTTTCTTCTCCTTCTTCTTCCATTCAAAAATTTGTCTAAGTCAAACGTAACTTTAATGTTTGTAGCTATTTTCACAGGTGCAGCAGTCAAGGCTGTGGAGTCGTAGTTTTAGTAAATTTTTGCGAATTGATTTGGAGTAATATAAATAAGATAAGACCCTTTGGAGTTGGAGTCAGAGTTATGGAAACACATAAAGGCTGGGGATCAAGCCAAATACTCATAAATACTAATAAAAAGAGGAAATAATGAACAAATTAATTTTGTAGGCTAATTATATTGAATAGGATTTTTTGCATCATAGAAAACTACTATAGTAACAATCAGGCTTGGAGTCATAGTTCTTACTTCTTTGAAAAATATATGTTTTTTGTTTCTTACTTCATAGGTCGTTCTTCTAGGAGTCGGATGAATTTTGTTTAAAGTTTCAGGAGGCATAGTCACAGTTGAAGTCGCAGTTGAAGAAGGTACATTCAATCACAGTTGAAGAAGGTATATTAAGAGTGTCTGGAGTCGGAGTTGCTTGTCGGTGGTAAAGTGGACCGACTCCATCGCTCTGGCAGCAATAGCTTTGAATCAGTAAACATCTTTATGTCTCTCGTGCGCTTTTTCCGGCCTCTTTCACCCCTCATAAATACTTAAATTCCTGGTATTTAGGAAGCACTGTATCAAACAGTTCGTGGTAACGAACTGTAAGTAAGGAGCGACCCGGCACAGTGGTAACCGAAACTCTAGAAAACGGTATTTTGATACAAATAGATACATCAAAATAATTAGATTTTAATGCTGATTTCAAATATATAAGTTTCATCACGTTTAGTCCTACCCATCAAAACTTACGCGCCTGAGAATATTTGGCTGATTTTCGATAAAAGGAGGAAAGACCCCCTAAAAATTATAGAACCTTAATGAAAATCACACCATCTTATTCAGCGTATCAGAGAACCCTACTGTTGAGGTCTCAAGCTATTATCTACAAAAATGTGGAATTTTGCATTTTTTGCTAGAAGAAAGATCACGGATGCGTGTTTATTTGTTTTTTTTTTGTTTTTCTTTTTTTCTTTTTTTAATCTTTTTCCCATGGGTGATCGTATCGACCCAATAGTCCTAGAATATCGTGGGAGGGCTCATTCGAACAGAAATTTAAAGTTCTTGTGTTCTTTTTAAGTGACCGAAAAAATAAAGGGCATCTAGGCTCCCTCTCCCGCTCATTTTTTCCCCAGAGTCACCCAATCAAAGCTTTGAGGTAACCATGTTCAACATGGTTGAAAATGTTACAACCACGTATTTTAGGATAACTTAATCCTCGAAGCCTCCAGGGGGAAGGCTGAAAGTTATGAACTTTACCCAATGTTAACATATAGTATTGGTTATTGGGAAGTATACAGACGTTTTCAGGGGGAATTTTTCTCGTAGTGGGGGGGTGGGGGTGGGTCGGGGGTTATATGGGAGGATCTTTTCAAGAAGGAAGTTTTCATGAGGGGGGCCGGATTTCCCATCATTATTTAAAAACAATCAGAAATGAAATATAAAAAACAAGTTTTTCAACTGAAAGTAAGGAGCAACATCAAAACTTAAAACGAACAAAAAATATTAGCTATATGATTGGGCTCACCTTCTAGTCAATGCCTTTCTCTTTAAGCCAAAGATTTGTTAGCACTTTCATATGAGCTATTTATTCTAATTAACGGCCTTTGTGATTAAGAGGTCATTTTTAAAGAATTGGTACAAAATTCGAACTTTTGCGTAAAGAGGGAGGTGTTAACTAGGGGACGAACCTCCTAATATACGTATTAAAAATATATGAGTATAGAAGTTCGTTACGTAAGTTAATTCGTAAGTTACGTATATTTATTACTAATAAAAATGTTCGTAAATAAAATTCAAATTCAAAATTTGTTTACTTATTCAATGACGGTGAACCAAAATAAAAGCTGCATTAACTAAAAAACGATCAGAAATTAAATAAAAAAAACAAGTTTTTTAAACTGAAAGTAAGGAGCGACATTAAAACTTAAAACGAACAGAAATTATTCCATATATGAAAGGGGCTGTCCCCTCCTCAACGCCTCGCTCTTTACGTTAAAATTTTACTTTCTCACAACTCTATTTTTGTTACACAATAAAAAACTTTAGCGTAAAGAGCGAGGTGTTGAGGAGGGGACAGCCCCTTTCATATACGGAATATTTCCTGTTCGTTTTAAGTTTTAATGTCACTCCTTACTTTCAGTTTAAAAAACTTGTTTTTTTTATTTAATATGATGCTAAAATTGAACAGAAATTCACTACGAAATACACGTTTTATTCAAATGAAAGTAAAGAAATATGTTAAAAACTTGTGATCGCGAGGGGGTTATTGTGGTCTTTGTCTGGAAAAGATTTTGAGACTAGTTTATTTCAAATATGCCACAAAGGTGAGAATTTTTTATTTCCATAAAATTTATTTTTAATTACTTTCTACTTGGACTGTATGGTAGGCAATTATTTTCAAAAGAAAAATCAGTTTTCTAGAATGGTCTAAAACTAATTTTCTAGAATGTTGAATCTTCTAGAAATATAACCGAATTTAGAAGGACATGGGTCAAACAAGATGTAGAGGGATGATCTTCAACTGTAAAGTAATATAAGAAAAATAATTACCAATAAAATTCGGTAAAACTTCGCATGGATAAGTATAACGGCTCATAAAACGGCTCACCACTTTCAAGTGGTCCTTCGACTAAGGATTATATCTGCAAGACCAATCTCAAGAAAAAAATAATAATAAAGACTCTTCAGGCTGTCCTTAGAACCTTTCAACTTCAATCTAGCCAAAAGAGTTTTAAACCACGTAAATCTCCAGATAACTTTACTGGATTTCGAAGACAATAACAAAAGATTATGGATTTAACCAAAAAAGATAAGGACTTTATCTGCAGGACTACTCTAAAAAGAAATGGGTACTTGCTGATGCACTTGTGTCTTAAAGCCACCACACTCAAGTTCTCTCGAGATTTTGTATCGCAAACATGAGAGAATAACCAGTTTTCATAGTGTTTATACCAGACAGTATTAGTTTTGGCTCGGTGGGAAACTACATTGCAGCTATTTTTTAATTAAATATTTAGTTGGTATTTTGGTTAGGTTAGGTTGTATTTTTATATAACGCGGTCTGGGCGGCCCCCCTTCCATAATTCTTTGTTGCAGTTTCCATAATTTTGTCACTAAACTATTATATTTTAATCATATTTTCGTATATTTCATTATGATTTGACTTACTTCACTTCTTGAGTGTGGTGGCTATAAGACATAAGTACCCATGCTAATTATAGGGAACACATTCAAGAACTTTGATCTGCAAGGTCTGACAAAAACCGGTTTAGCTATCTATCTTTGGAGATAATTAGCTTAAGCTCAGAGGAAAAACTACGTTGTAGGTATATTTTAATTAAATATTTAATATATATAGAATTGGTATTTTGGTTAGGTTGGGTATTTAATATAATGCGTTTTGGGCGGCCTGCTTTCATTTTTTTTTCTGCTGTAGTTCCCAGGATTTTGTTACTAGATTATTGTATTTTCATCATATTTTGGTATGTTCCATTCGAATTAATCTAACTTCACTTCTTGAGTGTGTTCCGTATAATTATTAAGTACCAAACATTCCAGACTATTCCAGCTGATCTTAAATCCTGAGATTTTAAACCACGTATGTCTTCAGATAACTTTGCTGGATTTCAAAGACCATCAAAACTGCATCAATCGTCAAATGAAAGTCGATTTATAAATCCAGTCACGTTTTCACCAGTCAATCTAGTTCCAAAATTGTCTATGGAAAGCACTAGAAAAAAAAATGGAAAGCCAGCTAAAAAATTAACCAGGCGTTACAACTGAAACGCTTTATCAATGGGGTACACTCTAGTGCATTTACTGTATACTGCAGGTGAGAAGGGCGGTAAAAGAGTTCCAAATACAAAAGTTCTCAATTTTATTTTCCCACTTTTTAATTTTCAATGTATAATTTTTCCGACCTTGGAGATGGGCTTCTGAATTTTAGGCAGGGTATCCCTCATTGGCCTCTATTGTATTATCATCATGTTTCCGCATGGAATATTTTTATTTTCTAATTTTTTTCTAATAGAATAAAATTGTTTTTCCCTGCAATCCAACGGTATCAATATTTGAAATCAAGGGGACGATTTTGTGTCAATCGATTGCTGATATTTGACTGTACCGGTCTGCTTAATTACATTTTTTAAGTTCCTTTGAATTTTTTTTTTTAGATTTGAAGATGTAAGTAGTATCCATCTTTTGAATTTGGGTGAAGCTATAGCAATTTGAAATATCATATGGAATTTGGGTGAAGCTCTACACCTTTTCAAAGAGAGTCAGTACTCCCTTATCATATGGAATTTGGGTACTATTTCTACGACTTTATGTTCCTTTCCGTGCTATTCTACGACTCTATGTTCCTTCCGGTTTTTCTGGTAGTCCTATTCTAAAGGGTCATTACACCTTTTAAAGAGACGGGTTTTCTATTGTGACATCGATTTTTTGGAAGTCAATCTCATGGATACATGTTTATTTTTTTTTTTTTTAACTGGTATTTTTGCAATGAATTCCATAGCACTTTGCAGAAACCCGTGAATGTAGGACTTGCGAGAGGATTATTCAATTTACATCTTAGTGTTAAGTGGACAATTACTAATGGAACATTTGTAGTTTGAGAAAAAAAAGGGGTAATTAGCAATTGGATAATTGTAACAAGAAATGATAAAAAATGGTTTTTTTTTGCACAGTGTTGTCAGTTTTAAATATTTTAGAAATAAAAAAAAATAACAAGAAATGTTTGAAAAGTGTTTTGAGGGAGTTGAGTTGCACGAGGGTTCAGTTACATGCGGATTCAGTTACACGGGGATTAGTTAAATGGGGTCGAGTAGCACAGAGGTCACTTAGAGTGGCGCGCCACTCTAAGGGAACCTAGATCAACCAAACTTTTTGGATATCTCTCTCACTATGACTTTGTGTGTGTGTCGTGTCTGTGCGTGTCTCGTCTCTATGTGTGTGTGTCATCTCTGTGGGTGTGTTGTCTAAAAATCCAGTCTGGTTGAAAACGTGGAGTTTTCGTACTGCTCACTTTTTTTGCAATGTGTAGGAATCAGCGGGGAATCCCCGCTCGTTTGGAAAGGTGCCAAGGAAAGGCATGCAAATAGCATGTAGTTTAAAAACGTGTTTAATCACGTTTCTTGAATGGTTCAAAATGAACTTTGAAAAATCAAGAAAATGTAACTGTGACAAGGTAAATCACAAGCAAACACTACTGGAATATTCCAACTCTTGCATTTCAACGAAAGAAATTCAAAATGAACTTTGAAAAATCAAGAAAATGTAACTGTGACATGGTAAACCACAACCAAACACTACTGAAATATTCCAACTCTTGCATTTCAACGAAAGAAATTCAAAATGAACTTTGAAAAATCAAGAAAATGTAACTGTGACAAGGTAAACCACAACCAAACACTACTGAAATATTCCAACTCTTGCATTTCAACGAAAGAAATTCAAAATGAACTTTGAAAAATCAAGAAAATGTAACTGTGACAAGGTAAACCACAACCAAACACTACTGAAATATTCCAACTCTTGCATTTCAACGAAAGAAATTCAAAATGAACTTTGAAAAATCAAGAAAATGTAACTGTGACAAGGTAAACCACAACCAAACACTACTGAAATATTCCAACTCTTGCATTTCAACGAAAGAAATTCAAAATGAACTTTGAAAAATCAAGAAAATGTAACTGTGACAAGGTAAACCACAACCAAACACTACTGAAATATTCCAACTCTTGCATTTCAACGAAAGAAATTCAAAATGAACTTTGAAAAATCAAGAAAATGTAACTGTGACAAGGTAAACCACAACCAAACACTACTGAAATATTCCAACTCTTGCATTTCAACGAAAGAAATTCAAAATGAACTTTGAAAAATCAAGAAAATGTAACTGTGACAAGGTAAACCACAACCAAACACTACTGAAATATTCCAACTCTTGCATTTCAACGAAAGAAATTCAAAATGAACTTTGAAAAATCAAGAAAATGTAACTGTGACAAGGTAAACCACAACCAAACACTACTGAAATATTCCAACTCTTGCATTTCAACGAAAGAAATTCAAAATGAACTTTGAAAAATCAAGAAAATGTAACTGTGACAAGGTAAACCACAACCAAACACTACTGAAATATTCCAACTCTTGCATTTCAACGAAAGAAATTCAAAATGAACTTTGAAAAATCAAGAAAATGTAACTGTGACAAGGTAAACCACAACCAAACACTACTGAAATATTCCAACTCTTGCATTTCAACGAAAGAAATTCAAAATGAACTTTGAAAAATCAAGAAAATGTAACTGTGACAAGGTAAACCACAACCAAACACTACTGAAATATTCCAACTCTTGCTTATCAACTAATGAAAATCAATATTAAAATATAAATAAAAATAAAATTTATCATTTTATATTTGACCCACAACATAAAAATTCTTGTATTTTACAACTATAGTTTTTCAACGAATAAAATACAAAATGAACTTTAAAAAATCATGAACATGTAAATGTTATAATGTAAACGATGTCGAAACGAAGATTAAATATTCCAACTCTTGCATTTCAACGAAATAAATTCAAAGTGAAAATTGAAAAAACTATAAAACGTAACAGTGACAATTAATACCACAACCAACATATACTGATTTTTACAATAAATTGCATTTAAACGAAAAAAATTCAAATAGTAATTTGAAATGACAAGTAAAAGTCACTGAGACTTGTTAAACCACGACCGCACGTTACAAAAATATACCTAATCTTGCATTTCAGCGAAAGAAATTCAAAATGAACTTTGAAAAATCAAGAAAATGTAACTGTGACAAGGTAAACCACAACCAAACACTACTGAAATATTCCAACTCTTGCATTTCAACGAAAGAAATTCAAAATGAACTTTGAAAAATCAAGAAAATGTAACTGTGACAAGGTAAAACACAACCAAACACTACTGAAATATTCCAACTCTTGCATTTCAGCGAAAGAAATTCAAAATGAACTTTGAAAAATCAAGAAAATGTAACTGTGACAAGGTAAACCACAAACAAACACTACTGAAATATTCCAACTATTGGATTTCAACGAATGAAATTCAAAATGAACTTTGAAAAATCAAGAAAATGTAACTGTGAGAAGGTAAAACTGAGTCTCTCAATCCCCGTACAGTTCTTTTAAAAGATACAAGAAATACTTATTTAACACAAAAATTTCGTTTTTAATGACCACCGAGTAAAGAAAAACCACACGGAATCCGGCAACTGAGTCTCTCAATCCCCGTAAAGCTCTTTTAAAACTGTGACAAGCTAAACCACGACAAAGCACTACTCTCATGGAACTCAATCCCCATTTAACTCAACCCCGTGCAACTGAACCCCCTTGTAACTGAACCCTTGTATAACCGAAACCCCCGTGTAACTGTACCCCCTTTAACTGAACTCTCATGCAACTAAACCCTCCATGCAACCCATCTCCCTCAAAACACTTTTCAGTCATTTCTCGTTAAATTGACAATACGCTCCAAAACATCACTTGTGTATTATACAGTACATCTCTCAAACTCCCTTAAAGCTCTTTTAAAAGATACAAAAACTACTGATTTAACACAAAAATTTTGTTTTTAAAGACTATCAAGTAAAGAAAAATCACACGGAATTAGGCAACTGAGTCTCTCAAACCCCTTAAAGCTCTTTTAAAAGATACAACAAAAATTTCTTTTTTAATGACCATAAAGTAAAGTAAAAACACACGGAATAAGGCAACTTAGTCTCTCAATCAAAGTAAATATATATAAAAAGATAAAAATACTAATTATTTAACAAAAAATACAAGCAAGCAAAGAACATGGGAATTCCTATACACGCAAGCAAATAACTGAGTTATTTTTACGTCACAATTTTTCAACTTAAAATCATTCTAATTATAGCATCCCATTCCTCATACTTTAATTACCTGTTACGCTTTCTTAACCATCAGAAGTTTAACCAACGTAAATTAAGTTATAGACAATACTGGAATAAAGAAAAACCACACGGAATCCGGCAACTGAGTCTCTCAATCCCCGTAAAGCTCTTTTAAAACTGTGACAAGCTAAACCATGACAAAGCACTACTCTCGTGGAACTCAATCCCCAGTTAACTCAACCCCCGTGCAACTGAACCCCCTTGTAACTGAACCCCTGTATAACCGAAATCCCCGTGTAACTTAACCCCCCGATTGTTAAAACCAATTCATTATACCTTTTTTGCAATTTCGATCTATTCAACGTACCCCATTTTTAAACTTCAAAAGTACACCCTTAACCCCCTGTGTATTTTTTTCACATTTTGAAAAAGATCAATATCCTGTATAATCATTTAATCCTTGAAATGTAGTGTGTAGTTTGCTTTTTTTTCCAAATTTTTAAAGAAAATAGTTTATTAGTTTTAAACTTTACAATTACTGTATTTGAAAAATATTATATAATTTTTTAATTACTTATCAAGTCACGGTACATACGTTATGACGTAATAGACTCACAACCAACCCATATCAAAAATGAACATAAGTTGTGTGCAACTATTCCCTTTTCATTTGCAATTTTTCTTTAAAAATTTGGAAAAAGACTATGAAAGGAAGATTTCATGTGAAACTTGTAGCAATTCACCTCCTGGAAAATTCGCTCCCCATGGAAAATTCTCCTTGTGGAAAATCCCCTGCAGTGAACTCAAAATTTGGTACTTACATGTTACCCCCGACAACACACAAGGAATGAAGTTAAGTTAATCCTAATCGAATATCCTAAAACATGATGAAAATATAATACTTTAGTAACCAAAATATTCAAACGCTCCCAAAGAGACACACATAGCCCAAAGAAACATACACGACCCCTAACTCTCCAAAAAATCACTTGTGTATTATACAGTGCATAAACACCCCATCTGCTCCAATTCGCAAATCCCATTACTCCTTTTTTTGCAAATGTTAATCAAACGTTTCCGATTCGTCGTTAGGTATTTTTCAAATTTATAACAAATTACCTCAGTTAACATCTCCTTTGGGGTTACCTTAAATGTTAATTAATTTAATCCTTTTTTTTCTCCACTAATACAATCAATCACTAATAAATATCGTTCATTGTCTAAGTGAATTAAGTTATCTCCTGCCCTATAGAAATGAGGTGACAAACCAATTTTTTTGTCTGCTTATCAAAATAATCGTATTTTTAAACCTGTCATTTAACACTAAGAAGTAAATTGAGTAACCCCTTTCGCAATAACAATAGGCTTAGCAGCGATTAAATCTCATTGTCGGCAACAATTCAATCACATCAGAGTTGTTCAAATGGAATATCTTTTCTCAAATTGAGTTAGCTTCTATTTCATAGTCTAAATATATGAATTCCTTTTATTCAAATCACATATCAATTCAGGGTCATATGGCTAAGTTTGCTAAAATACCAGTTATTTTCTTGCAGAAACACAAAATCAGAAAAAAATAACTGAATCCCCCATATAAATGAACACCTGCATAACCTAAACCCCGTACAACTGAACCCCCCAAGTAACTGAACCCCTGTATAACCGAAACCCTGTACAACTGAACCTCCGTGCTACTCGACCCCATTTAACTAATCCCCGTGTAACTGAATCCGCATGTAACTGAACCCTCGTGCAACTCAACTCCCTCAAAACGCTGTTCAGCCATTTCTTGTTAATTTTTTTATTTCTAAACTATTTAAAATTGACAACACTGTGCAAACCAAAACACTTTTCGGTCATTTCTTTTTAAAATTATCCAATCGCTAATTACCCCTTTTTTTTCTCCACCTTCAAATGTTCCTTTAGTCATTGATCAGTTAACACTAATATGTAAATTGGACTCTCGCAAGTCTTACATTCACTGGTTTATGCAAAGTGCTTTGGAATTCATTTAAAAAAAACAAGTTTAAAAAAAAAAAAAAAAAAAAAAACATGTATCCATGATTTTTACTTCCAAAAAATCGATGTCACAATATAAAACCCGTCTCTTGGCAAAGGTGTAATGACCCTGTAGAATAGAATTACCTACCAGAAAAACCGGATGGAACATAAAGTCGTAGAATAGCACGGAAAGGAACATAAAGTCGTAGAAATAGTACCCAAATTCCATATGATAAGGGAGTACTGACTCTCTTTGAAAAGGTGTAGAGCTTCACCCAAATTCCATATGATATTTCAAATTGCTATAGCTTCACCCAAATTCAAAAGATGGATACTACTCATATAAGGTGTTTATAGAAAGCGTTACCGTTTCAAAAAGGGCTCATTCGATTGGAGATCGAAAGGCCTGTTGCCCTTTTTAATAGTCGAAAGTGATTGGAAGGCTTGACATTTTATGTCAAGATCGATGTGGGTATAATGTATTATTTTTTGTTGTTGTTGTTGTTTAGACCAGGGCAGTTATCGAAGGAGTTGTCGTGGGAACTTCGAAAAGGGCTCATTCGATTGAAAATAGAAAGGGCTGAAGCCCTTTTAAAAGTCGAAAGGGATTGGAGGTCAACTAAAACCCCCTTCCACTCCCACCCTCCCACGCCCACCCTCCCATTTGTCCATCATGTTTAAAAACTAAATGTTGCCTTAAGATTAAATCAAAATGCACTGTGATAATGCTAATTCCCAATAAGGCATCTCGACAGTATCCCAAGAACGACTGAGGGAGATGTTCAAACTTTCGGGGCTACTTCTGCTCTTAAAATTTAACCAAATGAAAATAGCATAAGCTATCAAAGAAAGTAAACAGATTTTTTTGCGAAAGTTATCAAGTTTTCCATTTCAGGTCAACTAGAGGAGGTATGAAACTAAATTAAACAGGGAAACTAATTTTTCCCTGAAAAGACTATGTCAATATAAAACGAACAGAAATTAATTAAAATAATCTTTTCCACAAAATAAGTTTTTCAAAGAAAAGTAAAGAACTCTATTAAGCAAAAAATGAGCAAAGCTATCAAGCGTGAAACTACCACAAATCAGCATCGATAAATAAATGAAACCCAAAGTGAACAGAAATTACAATAAATAACCGTGTCAAACTCAAAAAGAGCAGAAATTAACATAAGTTGGGCGCAAAACCCCTATCAAAACAAAATTTGCCAGAACAAAATTTGCACTTTACTGAAAAATACAAATGAATGTGCATTGTCAGCTTAATATACATATACTGATATTTAGTAATCAAAATGTTAATATTATTTGATTTATTAAAGTTATAAAACTAAAAAAATTTATATTTTTTCAGTAAAGTGTAAATTATGTCCTGGCCTTGGGAAGGCGTAGGGGTTTTGCGCCCAACTTACGTTAATTTCTGTTCGTTTTGAGTTTGACACGGTTATTTATTGTAATTTCTGTTCATTTTGGTTTTCATTTATTTATCGATGCTGATTTGTGATAGTTTCACGCTTGGTAGATTATTTGATTTTATTTCTGCTGATTTTTTGCTTAATGGAGTTCTTTACTTTTCTTTGAAAAACTTATTTGTTGGAAAAAGTTTTTTTTAATTAATCACTGTAAAAACGTGCTATGTCAGTGTAGCGAACTAACGTCATACAAGTGTGAGCTTAGTTCTTACTAGGTAACTGTACCGTGTCCTTGTAGGAGTAAAGAGGAGACATAGCCTACATCTAAAGCTCCAGCCCCCTCTTCCAAAGCTAGTAATACAAGTTCTTGATTGATATCTGCAACAACTTCCTTTTGATCTTAAAATTGAAACGGGGTTTGGCTGAAGATAGATGTAAGAATTGGATTCACATCTTACATAATAGCACAGCGTCAGCATGCATAATAACAATTATTAAGATACTTTAAAATTTACGAAGAGAGATTTTTTCAAGTAAAAAATCAGTTTTTTCAATAATTTTTGTCAAGTAAAAAGTAGTATTACAGACTAAAACGAGCAGAAATAAAGTCATATAAAAAGTTGAACGCCAAGCTAACTTTAAATTATAGTGAATGAATAACTGGAACATGAAGCGAGCAAAAATCAAAAGAAATGATCAGGTCTAGCTAAAACCGAACAAAAATCAAAGTGTATGATCAGGTCAAAGTTAAACCAGACAAATTATACCACCGATAAGACCTTTATCTGAACCTTATTGAAAACAATTTGTTATTCGGACAGCTATTACCATGAATGAAACGTCATCTGAACCTTATTGAAAATAATATGTAATTCCGAAAGTTTATTTTCTTTTTTTTTCACAGCATAAAAAAAGGAATGGAATTTATAAATGTGGTAAGGCGTCTGCTACCGAATATTGTATTGGCACGAAATATTGTATTGGAATGGCCTGCGATTCCCACTACTGTACCGTTAATATAGAGTATATTAATACAGTATTACGGTGTACCCTGCTCCAGGGTATGATAACATGATCCAACGGTCAAACGGCCAAACTCTAGGCCAAGGACGCACCTAACCTGGGTCACCACTAACATCTCTAGCTATCTTTTTGAAGGGTAAACGGACCACCCTGTCGATATAATAAATGGCAGTATTTTTCACAAGCTCATTTCTTACCCTCTCCGGGCTACTTGAAAAAGAGTCTACACGGCTGTAGAAAATAGCTTACTTGTATTCTTCCAAAAGGGCATAAAACACATATATCCACTTCTCAATACAGACTCCCTAAGCGGGGTCTCAAATACAGACTAAAAAATAATATTTGAACACATAAAAGAATCTTGGCACTTAGGGTGTCGCTAAGTGTGGCGTGGGCCAATCTAATGTATCAAGTCCCTGAATTGAATTTGCCCTAAGCCTATATTAAGAATCAATGGCTTGAGATCTAGCAAGCCCATGTGATGACTCAAACCGAATTATAATACAGTCAACTTATTTTCTCTTGCAAAAGGGTCGCCTTGACGACGAGAGTTTAACTTACAATTGAAAATTATATAATAGGCAAATCCAAACAAATATAATTAAGAAAAGGAAAACAGGTCATTTATCTGAATAGCGAAAGAAAGGGATGGGAAGCCCCAACAGAAATACTATGGGAAAAAGTTTACAGAGGAAAAAGCATTTTTTTTAACCAATACATTTTAGCGTAAATTAGTTTCAATGTTTTAAAAGAATACTTTTTGCGGATACTTTTAGCAAATTTGAGCCGTACTAGCCAAGTGGTTAGCACTACCAAAAAAATGCTGAGTTTGCTGAAGAAATATTTTGAAATGGCAGATCAATAAATAGTTCGCCAATTTCTTTTCTATCCATTTGTGAAGAACAGATTTAAAAAGAAAGACAATTCTTAATGATAATCTGTAGTGCATTAGACAAATGAAATACCGTTCTTTATTATAAATAAAAAAAAGTTTTTTCTTTTACAAAGCAGTAATTTTAATCAGTTTTGTGTGTCTTGCTGGTCTAAATGCTGGATGAACTTGAAAAATGTTTCCCTGCAACGTATTTTGGTCACTAGATTCGAGGTATTTTTTGGTTTTGTTTTAAATGATTTCGATATGTATACTATAATCTTGGTATTTAAAGTTCACTGACGACAAAGATCAGATGGTTGATTGTTTACTTTTCCTATCTGAAAAGCGGAAACTACTGTTCAACAAGCTCATTTCTTTGAAAGACTAAATTTCCATTTTGACCCATTCAACACTTGTTTTAAAGATAGCGATTTTCACTAAATGCAATGATAAAAACCAATCATACTATATCATATGCATGATTTGATAACTGTGATTCATATTGATTTTGTCCAAAAACCAAATTAATTACCTTCCTACTCAATGGATGTCTTTTGGGAGGGGATCTTAAGACGAATTTGAGCTTTTTGACCTTTCAAGATTTTGGATTATAAGAATTTAGCAAGAGTCTGCCCTGCTGGCTTTTTTTTTCTAGACATTCACTTTGAGGGCTTTTTATATCATTTCTCTCCTCTCGCTTCCCTTGCGACGGTTAGTAGTTTGGGCCTTTGGCACTTGCAGGATATAAGAATCACGTCGTTCCAAGAAGAGTTTTCCATTTTAATGTTTTTGGGGGAGGGAGCTTTTATACTCTATAGCCATTAATAATTACAAGAGTGTTATGTTCGATTCACTTGAGATTTGTTAAGGCTCATTTGGATAGATATTTGCAATTTAAGATATTTAAATTGAGGATTTGAAGATGCAATTAAACTGAAAAAAAAAGTTTTTACTTTTATAACTTTAATAAATCAAATAATATTAACATTTTGACTACTTAATATCAGTATATGTATATTAAACTGACAATGCACATTCATTGGTATTTTTTTCAGTAAAGTGCAAATTATGTTCTGGCCTTGGGAAGGCATAGGGGTTTTGAGCCCAACTTATGTTAATTTCTGCTCGTTTTGAGTTTGACTCGGTTATTTATTGTAATTTCTGTTCGTTTTGGTTTTCATTTGCTGATTTGTGGTAGTTTCACGTTTTGTAGATTATTTCATTTTATTTTTGCTCATTTTTTGTTTAATGGAGTTCTTTACTTTTCTTTGAAAAACTTATTTTGTGGAAAGGTTTTTTTTAAATTAATTTCTGTTCGTTTTATATTGACATAGTCTTTTCATTGAAAAAGAAAATACTACTTTAAGTCTTTTCGTTTTTTTAAGACTTTATAGTTTGGCCTGCTATTTGTATGCTGGAGAAAAATTTTCAGCCATTTTTAACAACATACACCCTTTTAAAAATCTGGACACAAATAGTAGTGTTTAATTTAGTTTCATACCTCCTCTAGCTGACCTGAAATGGAAAATTTTATACCATTCGTAAAAAAATCCGTTTACTTACTTTGATAGCTTGGATACACTTACGCTTTTTTGATTTGGTTAAATTTTAAGAGCAGAAGTAGCCCCGAAAGTTTGAACATACTACCCTCAGTCGTTCTTGGGATACTGCTGAGATGCCTTATTGGGAATTAGCATTAACACAGTGCATTTTAATTTAAACTTAAGGCAACATTTAGTTTTTAAACATAATTGGTAAATGGAAGGGTAGGCGTGGGAGGGGGTTTTAGTTGCCCTCCAATTACTTTCAGCTATTAAAAAAGGCATCAACCCTTTCTATTTTCAATCGAATGAGCCCTTTTCGAAGTTCCTAGTTCCTTCGAAGTTCCTAGTTCCGAAGTTCCTTCGATACGAAGTGCCCTGATCTAAACAACAACAACAAAAAATAATACATTATACCCACATCGATCTTTTATATAAAAATGACAAACCTTCCAATCACTTTCAACTATTAAAAAAGGCACTAGTCCTTTCAATTTCCATTCGGATGAGCCCTTTTGAAGTATGTACGACAATACTTTCAACAAAAACCCTATATGCTCCCAGAACGTAAATTACAATCCTTTCCCCGTGGGATGGGGAAGGGGGGGTTGTCATCCTCAAAGACCTAATTTCCATAACTTTCTACAACGTTGAAAAAAATGGCTATCTGAAAATTTTGATGGGATGTGTTCGGAGGAATATTGGGCGTGAGAGGGGGGGATAGTTGCCCTTAAACCACTTTCGACTATTAAAAAGGGCACTAGCCCTTTGAATTTCCAATAGAATGAGCCCTTTTTCAAGTTTCTCAAGAGGGGTGTTAGTCGCTCTCCAATCACTTTCAACTATTAAAAATGGCACCAGCCCTTTCAATTTACAATATAATGAGCCCTTTATAATGAGCCCATTGTGCCAACATCGTTCTTTACTTAGGCAGCGCGGATGCGCTGCCCATGAAAATGTAAAGCCTTCCAATCACTTTCGACTATTAAAAAGGGCACTAGGCCTTTCGATTTCCAATCGAATAAGCCTTTTTTGAAACGAAAACGCTTTCTATAAACACCTTACATGCACCCAGGGTATAAATTACACCCCTTACCCTAAGGGCTGTTAAGAAGGTTGTCGTCCTCTAAGACGTAATTTCCAGAACTTTCAACTACGTTAAACAAAATGGCTCTCAAAATTTTGATTGGATGTTTTTGGGGAAATGGTGGGCGTGAGAGGGGCGTCAGTTGCTCTCCAATCACTTTCAACTATTAAAAATGGCACCAGCCCTTTCAATTTCCAATAAAATGAGCCCCTTTGAAGTTTCTACGACAACACTTTCAATAAAAACTTTATATGCCCCCAGGGAATAACTTACAACCCTTGCATTGAGGGCTGGGGGGGGGGTTCATTCTCAAAGACCTAATTTCCATAACTTTCTACTACGTTGAACAAAATGGTTATCTGAACATTTTGATTGGATATGTTTTTGGATGAATGTTGGGCGTGAGAGGGGGGTTAGTTACCCTCCAATCACTTTCGACTATTAACAAGAGCACTAGCCCTCTCAGTTTCCAATTTAATGAGCTCCTTTTGAAGTTTTACGACAACTCTATCTATAAAAACCTTATATGCCCCCAGGACATAACTTACAACCTTTGTGGCTCTGGGGGGGGGGGGTTGTCATCCTTAAATACATAATTTCCAAAACTTTCAACTACGTTAACCAAAATGGCTATCTCTAAAGTTTGATTGAATGTTTTTGGGGAAATTGTGGGCGTGAGATAATTACTCTCAACTCACTTTCGACTATTAAAAGGGGAACTTCAATTTCCAATCAAATGAGCCCTTTTTGAAATTTCTACAACAAATTTTTATATAAGCCTTATATTAAGCCTTAACTTACAACCCTTGCACTGAGGGCTCTGAAGGGGCTTATCATCCTAAAAGACCTAATTTCCGGAACTTTCAACAACGTTGAACAAAATGGATACCTCAAAATTTTTATTGGATATTTGGGAAAATGATAGGCGTGAGAGGGGCGTTTGTCGCTGTCCAATCGCTTTCATTTATTAAAAAAGGCACTAGCCCTTTCAATTTCCAATTGAATTAGCCCTTTTGAAGTTTCTACGACTACGCTTTCAATAATAACCTTATATGCCCCCAGGGCTTAACTTGCAGTCCTTGCCCTGAGGGCTGTGGGGGAGGGGTTGTCATCCTTAAAGACCTAATTGCTAAAAATTTCAACTACGTTGAATAAAATGGCTATCTAAAAATATTGATTTGATGTGTTTGGGGAAAAGGTGGGCGGGAGAGGGGGGCTAGTTGCCCTGAAATCACTTTTGACTATTAAAAAGGGCACTAGGCCTTTGAATTTCCAATCGAATGAGCCCTTTTTCAAGTTTCTACGACAAAGATTTCAATAAAAACATTGTATGCCACCAGGGCATAACTTATAACCCTTGTCCTGAAGACTGTGGGGGGAGTGTCCTGCTCAAAGACACAATTTTCTGAACTTTAAACTGCGTGGAGCAAACTGGCTATCTCAAAATTTTGATTGAATATGTCTGGGGAAATGGTGGGCGTGGAAGGGGTGTTAGTTGCCTTTCAATGACTTTCGACTATTAAAAAGGGCACTAGCGATTTCAATTTCCAATCGAATGAGGCCTTTTTAAAGTTTCTACGACAACGCTTTCTATAAAAACCTTATATGCCCCCAGAGCATAACTTACAACCCTTGTCCTGAGGGCTGTGGGGGAGTGTCCTCCTCAAAAACGTAATTTGTATCTGGAATCAACTACTCTGAACAAAATGGCTATCTAAAATTTTGATTGGATGTGTTTGGGGAAAAGGTGGGCGTGAGAGGGGGGTTAGTTGCCATCAACTTACTTTTGACGTTTAAAAAGGACACTAGACCTTTGAATTTCCAATCGAATGAGCCCTTTTCAAGTTTATACGACAAAGATTTCAATAAAAACTTATATGCCCCCAGGGCATAACTTATAACCCTTGCCCTGAAGGCTGTGGGGGAGAGTCCTGCTCAAAGGTATAACTCCCAGAATGTTCAACTGAGTTGAACAAAATGGCTATCTCAAAATTTTGATTGGATGTGTTTGGGGAAATGGAGGGCGTGGAAGGGGTGTTAGTTGCATTCCAATCACTTTCGACTATTAAAA
Organism: Artemia sp. Qi Xiang Cuo; assembly: GCF_049724085.1. Lineage (NCBI taxonomy): Eukaryota > Metazoa > Arthropoda > Branchiopoda > Anostraca > Artemiidae > Artemia > Artemia sp. Qi Xiang Cuo. The sequence continues at coordinate 35,559,065 of NC_142806.1, forward strand.
AGGGCACTAGCGATTTCAAGTTTCTACGACAACACGTTCTATAAAAACTTTTTATGCCCCCAGGGCATAACTTACAACCCTTTCCCTGAGGGCTGTGGGGGGAGGGGGGTTTTCATCCTCAAAGACCTAATATCTAGAAATTAAAACTACGTTGAATAAAAGGAAAAAAATAATAAATAATACATTGTGCCAACATCGTCCTGATATGCCCCCAGGGCATAACTTAAAACCCTTGCCCTGAAGGTTGTGGGGGAGTGTCCTCCTCAAAACATATTTTTAATATGGAAATCAACTACGCTGAACAAAATGGCTGTCTCAAAATTTTGATTGGATGCGTTTGGGGGAATAATGGGCGTGGGGGGGAGTTAATTGCCCTCTTATCACTTTCGACTGTTAAAAAGCGCACTAGCCACTCCAATTTCCAATCGAATGAGTCCTTTTCGAAGTTTCTACGACAACTTCTTCGATACGAAGTGCCCTGGTACGGAAAAAAAAATATAGTACATTGTGCCAGCATCGTTCTTTACTTTAGGCAGCGCGATTGCGCTGCTTATGATGGAGCCTATAAAGAGTGAACTACGAACAGCAATCCCAGTGGTTGTGCTTACCTAACGAATAGTCAGTAGTAAGAATAATTGGTCTAAATAACTTATCTAAAAATAATCTAAGTCGATCTGGATCTAAATTGATTGTTTTAAAAGAAAAAAGGCAAACAGTTGATATTTTGCTTATAAATAAAAAATAAAAAATAAAACCGTAGCAAAAAAAAAAAAAAACGATAATCACAGCCAGTGAAAAAAAGAGGAACACTATGTAAATATTTTAGTTGAGATCTCCGCTCAACCGTCCTCAGTAGAGAATTAGTAAATGAAAAATATATATATGATTACACTGGGCAATATAAAGCGACAAACCTTAAACACAAAAACTATGAAAAAGAGGCCCTTTTCAAGCAAAGGTGAAAAGGCAAAAAAAACTATGTTAAATGGCTTTTCATACTTTCAAATGGATCCTTTATCCTTTTTTAATTACTTACCAGGTATGGTACTATCAGATATAATATTAGTTCCCAACATATGATTCTGTAAAAAAAGAAAAAGAAAAAATAAAACATCGGACTTAATGGGGCTTAAATAAGTGGCATAATAATGGGGCTTAATAAATGAGGCTTAGATAAGGTTCTCCAGTATCTCTATTAAGGTTGACTTTTTGTGGATTAACTTAAAAAAAATTTCTACAAAATGAGTTTTTCAAAGAAAAGTAAAGAGCTCCATTAAGCTAAGAATGAGCAAAAATAAATTCAAATAATCTTCCAAGTGTAAAAATACCACAAATCACTATCAATAACAAAAAGAAATTACAATAAATAACCGAGTCAAACTCAAAATGAGCTAATATTAATATGAGTAGGGCTGATAAGCCCCCATGCCTTCTCAAGACCAGAACACAATTTGCGCTTTACTGAAAAAAAGAATAAAAAACAAATGACTGTGGATTGTCAGTTAAATTGACATCTGACACATGTCAGTCCACATGCTCATATAAATGTTTTATATGAGCATGTGTAATATAAATGTTTTTACTTTTATAACTTTAATAAATAAAATAATATTAGCATTTTGATTACTAAATATCAGTATATACATATTAAACTGACAATGCACATTCATTTGTGGTTTTTTTTTTTCAGTAAAGTGCAAATTATGTTCTGGCCTTGGGAAGGCATAAGGGTTTTGAGCCCAACTTAAGTTAATTTCTGCTCCTTTTGAGTTTGGCTCGGTTATTTATTGTAGTTTCTGTTCATTTGGGTTTCATTTGTTTATCGATGCTCATTTGTGGTAGTTTCACGGTTGGTAGATTATTTGATTTGATTTTTGCTCATTTTTTGTTCAATGGAGTTCTTTACTTTTCTTTGAAAAACTTATTTTGTGGAAAAAGTTTTTTTAATTAATTTCTGCTCGTTTTATATTGAAATAGTCTTTTCAGGAAAAAAGAAAATAATACTTTTAAATCTTTTCGTTTTTTAAGAATTTACAGTTTGGCCTGCTATTTGTATTCTGGAGAAAAATTTTCAGCCATTTTTAAAAACATAAGCACTCCTAAAATTCTGGACAAAAATAGTAGTGTTTAATTTAGTGTCTTACCTCTTCTAGTGGATCTGAAATGGAAAACTTGATACCATTCGGGAAAAAATCCGTTTACTTTCTTTGATAGCTTGGATACACTTACGCTATTTTGATTTGGTTAAATTTTAAGAGCAGAAGTAGCCCCGAAAGTTTGAACATACTACCCTCAGTCGTTCTTGGGATACTGCTGAGATGCCTCATTGGGAATTAGCATTAACACAGTGGCTTTTGATTTAAACTTAAGGCAACATTTAGTTTTTAAACATAATGGGCAAATGGGAAGGTAGGCATGGGAGGGGTATTAGTTGCCCTCCAAGGCTCCAATCACTTTCGACTATCAAAAGCGGCATCAGCCCTTTCTATTTTCAATCGAATGAGCCCTTTTCGAAGTTCCTACGAAAACTCCTTCGATACGAAGTGCCCTGGTCTAAACAACATGAAAAAATAATACATTATACCCACATCGATCTTTCCTATAAATATGTCAAGCCTGCCAATCACTTTCGACTATTAAAAAGGGCACTAGGCCTTTTGATTTCCAATCCAATGAGCCCTTTTTGAGTTTCTACGACAACGCTTTCTATAAACACCTTATATGCCCCCAGGGTATTAATTACAACCCTAACCCTAATGGCAGTTAGGGTGGTTGTCATTCTCTAAGACCTAATTTCCAGAACTTTCAACTAAGTTAAACAAAATGGCTATCTCAAATTTTGATTGGATGTGTTCGGAGAAATAGTGGGCGTGAGAGGGGCGTTAGACGCTCTCCAATCACTTTCCAAAATTAAAAAAGGCACTAGCCTTTTCCAATTTCCAATCAAATGAGCCCTTTTGAAGTTTCTGCGACAACACTTTCAATAAAAACCTTATATGCCCCCAGGGCATAACTTACAACCCTTGCTCTGAGCGGGGGGGGGTGTCATCCTCAAAGACCTAATTTCCAGAACTTTCTACTACGTTGAACAAAATGACTATCTGAAAATTTTGATTAGAAGTGTTAGGAGGAGTGGTGGGCGTGAGAGGGGGGTTAGTTACTCTTCAATCACTTTCGACTATTAAAAAGGGCACTAGCCCTCTCAATTTCCAATTGAATGAGCCCCTTTTGAAGTTTTTACGACAACTCTATCTATAAAAACCTTAAATGCCCCCAGGGCATAGCTTAAAACCTTTGCCCTGGGGGTTCTGGGGGGTTTGTCATCCTTAAATACATAATTTCCAGAACTTTAAACTACGTTGAACTAAAGGCGATTTCTAAACTTTGATTGAATGTTTTTGGGGAAATGTTTGGTGTGAAAGCGCGATTACCTACTCCTCACTCATTTTCGACTATTAACAAGAGCGATTTCGATTACCAATAAAATAAGCCCATTCTGAAATCTCTACAATAACTTGTTGTGTAAACCTTATATGCCCCCAGGGCATAGCTAACAACCCTTTTACTGAGGGCTCTGAGGGGGTTATCATCCTAAAAGACCTAATTTCTAGAACTTTCAACTACTTCGAACAAAATGGATATCTCAAAATTTTGAATGGATGTGTTTGGGAAAATGGTGGTTCTGAGAGGGGGGCTAGTTGCCCTTCAATCACTTTCTACTATTAAAAAGGGCACTAGCCCTTTCAATTTCCAATTGAATGACCCCTTTTTGAAGTTTTTACAACATAACTTTCTATAAAAACCTTATATACCCCCAGGGTATAACTTACAACCCTTGCCCTTAAGGCTGTGGGGGGGGGGTTGTCATCCTTAAAGACCTAATTTCCAAAACTTTCAGCTACGTTGAATAAGATGGCTATCTAAAATTTTTGATTCTATGTGTTTGGGGAAAGGGTGGGTGTGAGAGGGGGGTTAGTTGACGTCCAATCACATTCGACTATGCAAAAGGGCACTAGCCCTTTGAATTTCCAATCGAATGAGCCTTTTTTTGAAGTTTCTACGACAACGCTTTCTATAAAAATCTGATATGCCCCAAGGGCATAACTTACAACCCTTGCCCTGAGAGCTTTGTTGGAGTGCCCCCTCAAAAACATAATTTCTATCTGGAAATCAACTACGCTGAACAAAATGGCTATCTCAAAATTTTGATTGGATGTGTTTCGGGAAATGGTGGGCGTGGAAGGGGTGTTAGTTGCCTTCCAATCCCTGGAAGGGGTGTTAGTTGCCTCCCAAGTGCCCTGGTCTAAAGGAAAAAAATAATAAATAATATTTTGTGCCTACATCGTTCTTATATACCCCCAGGGCATAACCTAAAACCCTTGCCCTGAGGGTTGGGGGGGGAGTGACCTCCTCAAAAACATATTTTCTATCTGTAAATCAACTACGCTGAACAAAATTACTATCTCAAAATTTTGATTGGATGTGTTTCGGGAAATATTGGGCGTCGAAGGGGGTTAGTTGTCTTCCAATCACTTTCGACTATTAAAAAGGGCACAAGCTACTCCAATTTCCAATTGAATGAGCCCTTTTCAAAGTTTCTACGACAACTTGTTCGATACGATGTGCCCTGGTCTAAAGGAAAAAAAATTAATAAATAATACATTGTGCCAACCTTGTTCTTATATGCCCCCAGGGCATAACTTAAAACTCTTGCCCTGTGGGTTGTGGGGGAGTGTCCTCCTCAAAAACATATTTTCTATCTTGAAATCAACTACGCTGAACATAATTGATGTCTCAAAATTTTGTCACCCGGAAACATATAATTTCCCGACTTTTTAACTACTCTGAACAAAATGGCTAGCTCAAAATGTTGATTGGATGTGTTCGGGGAAATGGTGAGCATGTGAGGAGGGTTAGTTGCCCTCCAATCACTTTCAAATATTAAAAGGGGCACTAGCCCCTTAAATTCCCAATCAAATGAGCCTTTTTCGAAAATCTACGACAACAAATGGCCATCTCAAAATTTCTACCTGTTGCATTTCAGAAAAATACGAGTGTTTGTGTGTGTGTGGGGGGGGGGGCATCCACCCTCCGATCCCTCTGAATCTCAAAAAGGGCACTAGAATTTCTGATTACCAATCCAATGAGACCCCTTCGAAGTTTTTATGATCACCCTTTCTATATAAACCTTTTATGCCCCAGGGCATAGCGTACAACTCTTGCCCTGAGGGCTGTGGGGGGGCCATTCTCAAAGACATCATTTCCAGACTTGTCAACTACGTTGAACAAAATGGCTATCTCAAAACTTTGATTGAATGTATTTGGGGAAATGGTGGGCGTGGGAGGGGTGTTAGTTACCCTCGAATCACTTTTGACTACTAAAAAGGGCACTAGCCCTTTCAATTTCCGATCGAATGATCTATTTTTGAAGTTTCGATACGAAGTGCCCTGCTCTAAAAAAAAAAAAAAATAATAATAACACATTGTGCCCACATCGCTGTTACTTAGGCAGAGATATTGTGCTACCTATGATATGCTTTTTGATTTCAACTAGGGTCAAACTGTTGAGACTCTGGCTTCCGAATTCATAAAAAACTTAATTCTCACAAAGTCCTTTCTACACGATGATTTTGTCATAATATCTTAGGTGAGCACTTCAAAATTTAAATAGAAGAGCTTTTCAAAATTTGGTTTAACTTTTCAAAATGTTTTATTAGTTTTTTTGTTACTAATCTAGGGAAAATTGATCATTTATCAACCCTTCCCCTGTCTAAACATGCGCATCTATAATTTATTACCTTCCCCTTTGCTCGTTACCCTGCAATTCCAATTTCAATAAATATAAGATTACTTCCAAGTTCCCGGTTGGTACACCCTGTAGTATTTTCTTTTTATATATCACTTTTCCAGGCGAAACCATAATCGTGATACGAAAAATTGACAATAATTGGTTTGAAGGAAGAATTGGACAACGAAAGGGCATATTTCCTGTAGCTTACGTCGAACCATTTAATGAGCCTGAAGAGCTTAGACTTGGTAAATGCTTTGAAACTTGTATTACTTATGTGCTTTTTTTATATAGAAATGAATCATTGGGATAATTTTTATCCCAAATAAGATGCACTACTTCTTTTGGAGGGCTTTGGGCCTTCCTTAACATTAAAAAATATGAAATGTATTAAAATATCGAATTAGGTATCAAATACCAGATATACTGTGCAAAATCGTGTCTTGGCTACAGATCATAATACGAAGATTTGGAATTTTTTGAGCACTCGTCTTTATTCTTCAAATAGTATATTTAATTAAGCTCCAAGCTCTTGAATGGGTAATTACTTGTTCTTGTACTTGTTGGAGGATCAAGCTTTAGAGCTCTTTGGGAAGCCCTCCAGATAGCAGCAGACCTATTTTAATTTTCTCTCCTATCTTCAGTGAGAGCCAGTGTAAGTGACCTTGAAGTCAAGAGCCAGATCTCGCGCTAACTGTCTACTTTCTTCTTTTAATGTGGAAGTGGCTGATATTTCAGGTATTTTACAAATATGTTGTTGGCAGAACCTCACGGCATGTGCTGAACTAATTGATCCATCTTGATTTAATAATCTCTGAGATCGGAAGTAGGTTTTTTTTTTCTTTTTCTTTCTTATCAAACAGTTCGTGGTAACGAACTGTAAGTAAGGAGCGACCCAGCTCAATGGTAACCGAAACTCTAAAATGTGGATTTTGATACAAATAGATACATCAAAAGAATCAGATTTTTATGTTAATTTCAAATATATAAATTTTATCAAGTTTAGTTTTACCCATCAAAAGTTACGCGCCTGAGAAAATTTGACTTATTTTAGAAAAAAGAGGGAAAGACCCCCTAAAAGCTATAGAACCTTAATGAAAATCACACCATCATATTCAGTGAATCAGAGAACCCTATTCCAGAGGTTTCAAGCACCTATCTACAAAAATGTGGAATTTTGCATTTCTTGCCAGAAGAAAGATCACGGATGCGTGTTTATTTATTTTCTTTTTTCGTATCGACCCAGTGGTCCTAGAATATCTTGGGAGGGCTCATTGGAACGGAAATTAAAAGTTTTAGTGCCTTTTTTAAGTGACCAAAAAATGGAGGGCAACTAGGCCCCCTCCCACGCTCATTTTTTTCCCAACGTCCCCCGATCAAAATTTTGAGATAGCCATTTTGTTCAGCATGGTCGAAATTATGATAACAATGTCTTTTAGGATGACTTAATCCCCCGACGTCCCCTGGAGGAGGGCTGAAAGTAATGAACTTTACCCAAAGTTAACATATAGTATTGGTTATTGGGAAGTATACAGACGTTTTCAGGGGGATTTTTTCTGGTAGGTGGGGGGGGGGTCGGGTGTTATATGGGAGGATCTTTCCATGAAGGAAGTTTTCATGGGGGAAGGGACATTGCTATGAAGGGGGCGCCGGATTTCCCAGCATTATTAAAGAAAAAGATCAGAAATTAAGTAAAAAACAACAAGTTTTTCAACTGATTTCAACTGATCAACTGATTGATTAAGGGGTAATTTTTAAAGAATTGGAAAAAAAATCTGAACTTTAGCTTAAAGAGCAAGGTATTGACTAGGGGGCGAACCCCCTAATATACGTATTAAAAATCTATGAATATAGAAGTTCGTTACGTAAGTTAATTCGTAAGTTGCGTATATTTATTACTAATAAAAACGTTCGTAAATAAAATTAAACAAGTTTCGAGAAAGCCACTTAACCAAATAAAAGTAAAATTAATATGCAAATTTTGTTTTAATTATTCATGTACGATGAGCCAAAATCAAAACCTGCATTAATTCGTATGACTCTTTTCTTTACCTTACCTTTTCTGACTCTTTACGGTAATGTCCGTGTGGGTTCAAGACTGTGGGTTCAAGTAATGTTGGTGATTTTTCGTAACGAATGTCCATTATTGTTCCTTACGCACATCAACAGTGACACATGCAACTTCTGTTTTCTCTATAACAGAGGCCATTTGACAATGTTTTTCTTTTTTTTTCAATGTATTTCACATATTCAATAATATATTATCTCTCGTGTGAAACTGACTGGCCATCTAGAAAACTGCAAAAGCTAGTGTAAAGCTTATTTTTGACAGCAGACAATATACTCATAAACCCTGTTTCTTGCCGTTTATGAGCGTAGTCTAAAGATTTTTACTCCGATGAGAAAACAAAAATGTGAAAGAATCTCGAAAAAATGAGGTAAAATCGGAATTTTTTTTTGTATTTTTGTAGATATGGGCTTGAATTCTTTTGTTGTTGGTACGGTATTCTTAGGGAGTTCTCATGTCTTTTAGTGACGTTAATTGGGAGGAGGAGAATGTGCCCCAGATTTTTGGTCTTCCCCCTCCACTAGATTTTGAAAAATAACTTTTTTGACATTTTCATTTAAAATGCCTTTTTGCTATGTTCCTTGAAAAAATATAAGTAGAGATGCCTCAGGAGGTCCCATCCCTCACCCCTGCTGCCACCTACAACTTTTTTACATAGTTTATGTCTAACGGGGACAGAGTCAATGACCTCTTTCTCCAAGGGTGTTGTTGTTTTTTGACCAAGTGCCCGCTAGGGGAGAATGTTATGATCCTGGAATAGGAAACAGTATTTGTTGTTTCTAAGGGGAATTATCGATTCACGAAAGGGGAATTAATTTGTTGTTTCTAAAGAGAATTGTTTCCGAGCGAATGTCTATTAATATCTTTGGAGTTCTTTCAAGAGAATTGTTTCCGGGTGAATGTTTTGATCTTAGCGATGAATTGTTTTAGCGCGGGAATCAGGTTTCTTGATAATTTGAAATGTGACAGCACAGGGATGCCAAAAACAAAAGGAACTCGCTGAAATTACGTTTAGGGGTTATTTGGGCGAAACCGTTTTAGACATTTTAGGGAATTATTTCGGCGAAACAGTTAGAGACATTTTAAAAGATGATTTTTGAAGAGATTTTAGAAGAGGATTTAAGGGTGAAACTCTGTGGTCGTTATAATACACAAGTTCCATTTGAACACTGTCGTGAGGTCCCCTACCCCAACCCCAAAGGGTTCCGATCCCCCTACCCCAACCCCGAAGGAAGCCCCCGGTCCCCAAAGGTTCTCCGGGCTCCCAAAGGGCCCCCGGCGCCCCAAAGGCCCCTGAGCCCCCATTTTTTAATACTTTTTAAGGCTTTATTATATCTTTTCAGAACAAGTTATTTTCTTAATGTCCATCCTAAATCCATTTTACAAGTTGAAGTACCCATCCTTTTCACCCACAACTTTACTATACTGCTTTTTGAATGCTCCAACACCAAGCAATACTTTTCAAAGACATTTCAGAACAAGTTCCTTTCTTAATGTCCCTCCTAAACCCATTTTACAAATTGAAGTACCCATCCTTTACACCCACAACTTTACTTTACAGCTTTTTGAATGCTCCAACACAAAGCAATACTTGTCAAAGGGGATTTCGGAACAAGTTCTTTTCTTAATGTCCATCCAAAAACCATTTTACAAGTTGAAGTACCTACCCTTTTCACCCAAAACTTTACTTTACAGCTTTTTGAATGTTTAACACCAATCAATACTTTTCAAAAGGCATTTCAGAACAAGTTCTTTTCTTGATGACCGTCCTAAACCCATTTCACAAATTGAAGTACCCATCCTTTTCACCCACAATTTAGTTATAGGTAAGAGTTTGAAGTTTTAACTTAGAGACTTAGCTTAGAGTTTTTGTTTGCTTTAGTTTCAGTTAAAAGTTTAGAGTTTTTTTGCTTAGAGTCTTAGCTTAGAGTTTTTATTGGAGTTCTAGTTTAGTTATGTTGAAATTAAGATCTTAGAGTTTTTAGCATAGAGTCTTAGCTTAGAGTTTTATTCAGAGTTATAGATTATTTTATTTACAGTTAAGAATTTATACTTCTATATTAGATTTATAGCTTATAGTTTCAATTAAAGTTTTATTTTGGTTATGTTTTAGTTAAGATTTTAGAGTTTTAGCTTAGAGTCTTAGCATAGAGTTTTTGTTAAAGTTCTAGTTTAGTTTAGTTTTAATTAAGATTTTAGAGTTTTACGTCTTAGTCTTATCTTTTGGTTCTAGCTTGGGTTGAAATTTAGTTTAGTTGCGGTTAAAGAATTTAGAGTCTTGTCTTATAGTAATAGAGTAGACCTTTTCTAGGATTTTTAGTTTGGTTATGTTTCATATAAGAGTTTCGAGTTTTATATTCAAGTCTTAGCTTAGAGTTTTTTTGTTAGAGTTCTAGTTTAGTTTAATTTTAGTTAAGAGTTTGATGTTTTACCAATGAGTTTCAGTTAGAGTTCTAGTTTAGTTTAGTTTTAGTTAAGAGTTTGGTGTTTTACCTTAGAGTCTTAGCTTAGAGTTTTAGTTAGAGTTCTAGTTTAGTTTATTTTTAGTTAATAGTTTAGAATTTTAGCTTAGAGTATTAGCTTAGACTTTTTATTAGAGTTCTATTTTATTTTATTTTTAGTTAAGAGTTAAGAATTTTTAACTTAGAGTCTTAGCTTAGAGTTTATGTTGAAATTCTAGTTTAGTTTAGTTTTAGTTAATAGTTTAGAGTTTTAGCTTAGAGTCTTAGCTTAGAGTTTTTCTTAGAGTTGAAGTTTAGTTTAGTAATAGTTAAGAGTTTACAGTTTTAGCTTAGTCTTAGCTTAGAGTTTTTTTTGTTAGAGTTCTAGTTTAGTTCAGTTATAGTTACGAGTTCGATTTTTTTACATTTTAGTTGAAGTTAGAGTTCGTTTTGTATAGTTTTATTTAAGAGTTTTGTGTTTTACCTTAGAGTATTAGCTTAGAGTTTTAGTTAGAGTTCTAGTTTAGTTTAGTTTTAGTTAAGAGTTTAGAATCTTAGCTTAGAGTCTTAGCTTAGAGTTTTTGTTAGAGTTATAGTTTATTTTAGTTTTAGTTAAGAGTTTAGAGTTTTTAGCTTAGAGTCATAGATTAGATTTTTTGTTTAATTTCTAGTTTATTTTAGTTTTATTTAATAGTATAGAGTTTTAGCTTAGAGTCTTAGCTTAGAGTTTTTGTTAGAGTTTATGTTTATTTTAGTAATAGTTAGTAGTTTATAGTTTCAGCATATAGTCTTAGCTTAGAGTTTTTGTTTAGTTTAGTTTAGTTAGTTAAGAGTTTAGAGTTTTTTAGCTTAGAGTCTTAGCTTAGAGTTTTTGTTAGAGTTCTAGTTTAGTTTAGTTTTAGTTAAGAGTTTGGTGTTTTACCTTAGAGTCATAGCTTAGATTTTTATTTAGATTTCTAGTTTAGCTTTAGTTAAGAGCTTATAATTATGGATTTGAATCTTAGCTTAGAGTTTTTGTAAGATCTCTAGTTTATTTTAATTTTGAGTTCGAGTTCAGTTTACACATAGTTATGAGTTTTTAGTTTTACATTATAGAATTAGCTTAGAGTTTTAGTTTAGTTTAGTTTTAGTTAAGAGTTTAGAGTTTTTTAGCTTAGAGTCTTAGCGTAGAGTTTTTGTTAGAGTTCTAGTTTAGTTTAGTTTTAGTTTAGTTACAGTTAAGAATTTAGAGTTTTAGCTTAGATTCATAGCTTAGAGTTTTACTTAAAGTTGTAGTTTAGTTAAGTTTTAGTTAAGAGTTTCGAGTTTTATCTTAGAGTCTCAGCTTATATCTTTTGTGAGAGTTCAAGTTTAGTTTTGTTATACTTAAAAGTTTAGAGTTTTAACTTATAGTCTTATCTTAGAATTTTAGTTAGAGTTGAAGTTTAGTTTAATTATATTTAAGAGTTTATAGTTTTTAGATTATAGTATTATATTAAAGTGTATCTTAAAGTTATAGTTCAGTAAAGTTATAGTTAAGAGTTTAGAGTTTTACCTTAGAGTCAAAGCTTAGAGTTTTAGTTATAGTTCTAGTTCAGTTTATTTTTAGTTTGGAGTTTATAGATTTAGATTAGAATCTTAGCTTATAGTTTGTTTTAAAGTTATAGTTTAGTTTAGTTGTAGTTAAGAGTTTCGAGTTTATAGCTTATAGTCTTAGCTTAGAGTTTCTTTTAGAGTTCTAGTTTAGTTTACTCGTAATTAAGAGTTTAGAGTTATAGCTTAGAGTCTTTGTTTATATTTATTGTTAGATTTCTAGTTTAGTTTAGTAAGAGTTAAGAGTTTAGAGTTTTAGCTTAGGTTCTTAGCTTAGAGTTTTTGTTTGAGTTCTAGTTTAGTTTAGCTATAGTTAAGAGTTTGATGTTTTACCTTAGAGACTTAGCTTAGAATTTTAGTTTAGTTTAGTTTTAGTTAAGAGTTTAGAGTTTTAGCTTAGAGTCTTATCTTGGAGTTTTCATTAGTGTTTTAGTTGAATGCAGTTTTAGTTAAGAGTTTGGAGTTTTTAGCTTAGAATCTTAATTTAAAGTTTTTGTTGAAGCTTTAGTTTAGTTTAGAGTTTTAGCTTTGACTTAGAATTTTAATTAGAGTTCTAGTTTACCTTAGTTTTAGTTAAGAGTTTAGAAGTTTAGCTTAGAGTCTTAGCTTAGAGTTTTTGTTAGAGTTATAGTTTAGTTTAGTTTTAGTTAAGAGTTTAGAGTTTTAGCTTAGAGTCTTAGCTTAGAGTTTTTGTTTAGTTTAGTTTTAGTTAAGAGTTTAGAGTTTTACCTTAGAGTCTTAGCTTAGAGTTTTAGTTAGAGTTCAAGTTTATTTTAGTTATAGTTAAGAATTTAGAGTTTTAGCTTAGAGTCATAGCTTAGAGTTTTAGTTAAAGTTATAGTTCAGTAAAGTTATAGTTATGAGTTTAGAGTTTTACCTTAGAGTCATAGCTTAGAGTTTTAGTTAGAGTTCTAGTTCAGTTATTTTTAGTTAGGAGTTTAGAGATTTAGCTTAGATTCTTAGCTTATAGTTTTTGTTAAAGTTCTAGTTTAGTTTAGTTGTAGTTAAGAGTCTAGAGTTTATAGCTTAGAGTCTTAGCTTAGAGTTTCTGTTAGAGTTCTAGTTTAGTTTACTTGTAGTTAAGAGTTTAGAGTTATAGCTTAGAGTCTTTGTTTATAGTTATTGTTAGATTTCTAGTTTAGTTTAGTAATAGTTAAGAGTTTAGAGTTTTTGCTTAGGTTCTTAGCTTAGAGTTTTTGTTAGTGTTCTAGTTTAGTTTAGCTATAGTTAAGAGTTTGATGTTTTACCTTAGAGACTTAGCTTAGAGTTTTAGTTTAGTTTAGTTTTAGTTAAGAGTTTTAGCTTAGAGTCTTATCTTGGAGTTTTTATTAGAGTTCTAGTTTAGTTTAGTTTTAGTTAAGAGTTTAGAGTTTTTAGCTTAGAGTCTTGGTTTAGAGTTTTTGTTGAAGTTCTAGTTTAGTTTAGAGTTTTAGCTTTGACTTAGAGTTTTAATTAGAGTTCTAGTTTAGTTTAGTTTTAGTTAAGAGTTTAAAAGTTTAGCTTAGAGTCTTAGCTTAGAGTTTTTGTTAGAGTTATAGTTTAGTTTAGTTTTAGTTAAGAGTTTAGAGTTTTAGCTTAGAGTCTTAGCTTAGCTTTGTTAGAGTTCTAGTTTAGTTTAGTTATAGTTAAGAGTTTGGAGTTTTACCTTAGAGACTTAGCTTAGAGTTTCAGTTTATTTTAGTTTTAGTTAAGAGTTTAGAAGTTTAGGTTAGGGTCTTAGCATAGAGTTTTTGATAGATTTCTAGTTTAGTTTAGTTTTAGTTAAGAGTTTAGTGTTATTATCTTAGAGTATTAGTTTATAGTTTTTTTTGAAGTTCTAGTTTAGTTTAGTTTTAGTTTAGAGTTTTATCTTATACTCAGAGTTTTAATTAGAGTTCTAGTTTAGTTTAGGTTTATTTAAGAGCTTATATTTTTTATCTTATATTCTTATATTAGTTTTATTTAGAGTTCTAGTTTAATTTAGTTTTAGTTAAGAGTTTAGAGTTTTACCATAGAGTCTCAGCTTAGAGTTTTAGTTAGAGTTAAAGTTTAGTTTAGTTACAGTTAAGAATTTAGATTTTTAGCTTAGAGTCATAGGTTAGAGTTTTACTTAAAGTTATAGTTTGGTTAAGTTTTAGTTAAGAGTTTCAAGTTTTAGCTGAGTCTTAGCTTAGAGTTTTTGTTAGAGTTCTAGTTTAGTTTTAGCTAAGAGTTTAGAGTTTTACATTATAGTCTTAGCTTAGAGTTTTTATTGGAGTTATAGTTTAGTGTAATTTTAGAGGAGAATTTGATGTTTTACCATTGAGTTTCAGTTAGAGTTTTATTTTAGTTTAATTTTAGTTAATAGTTTAGTTCTTTAACATAGAGTCTTAGCTTAGAGTTTTAGTTAGAGTTCTAGTTTAGTTTAGTTTTAGTTAAGAGTTTAGAATTTTAGCTTAGAGTCTTAGCTTAGAGTTTTTGTTAGAGTTATAGTTTATTTTAGTTTTAGTTAATAGTTTAGAGTTTTTATATTAGAGTATTAGCTTATAGTTTTTGTCGAAGTTCTAGTTTAGTTTAGTTTTAGTTAATAGTTTAGAGTTTTAGCTTAGAGTCTTAGCTTAGAGGTTTTGTTAGAGTTTAAGTTCAGTTTAGTAATAGTTAAGAGTTTAGAGTTTTAGTTTAGAGTCTTAGCTTAGAGTTTTTGTTAGAGTTCTAGTTTAGTTTAGATTTAGTTAAGAGTTTGGAGTTTTACCTTCGAGACTTAGCTTAGAGTTTTAGTTTAGTTTAGTTTTAGTTAAGAGTTTAGAGTTTTTTAGCTTAGAGTCTTAGCTTAGAGTTTTTGTTAGAGTTCTAGTTTAGTTTAGTTCTAGTAAAGAATTTGGTGTTTTACCTTAGAGTCATAGCTTAGAGTTTTAGTTAGAGATCTAGTTTAGTTTAGTTTTAGTTAAGAGTTTAGAATTTTAGCATTTATTCATGATTATAGTTTTAGTTAGATTTAAATTTTATCTTATTTTTGGTTAATATATAATATTTAATATATTCTATTATTAGAATATACTTTTTTTTTAATTTATATTTTTATTAAGTTTTATTTAATATTTTAGATTTTTATATTAGATTCTTAGCTTAGAGTTTTTGTTAGAGTTTTAGTTTAGTTTAATTTTAGTGAATAGTTTAGAATTTTATATTATAGTCATAGCTTAGAATTATATTTAGAGTTGAAGTTTAGTTTAGTTATAGTTAAGAATTTAGAGTTTTTATCTTATAGTCTTAGTTTAGAGTTTTTGTTAGAGCTATAGTTTAGTTTAGTTAAGCGTTTAGAGTTTTATTATAGAATCAGAGCTTAGAGTTTTTGTTGAAGTTGAAGTTTAGTTTAGTAATAGTTAATAATTCAGAGTTTTTATCTTATAGTCGTAGCTTAGAGTCTTACTTAGAGATCTAGTTTAGTTTAGTTTTAGTTAAGAGTTTAGAGTTTTATCTTATAGTCTTAGCTTAGAGTTTTTGTTGAAGTTCTAGTTTAGTTTAGTTAAGAGTTTAGAGTTCTACCTTAGAGTCTTAGCTTATAGTTTTACTTAGAGTTGAAGTTTATTTTAGTTATAGTCAAGGGTTTAGAGTTTTAGCTCGGAGTCTTAGCTTAGAGTTTTGGTTAGAGTTCTAGCTTAGTTTAGTTTTAGTTAAGAGTTTAGAGTTTTACCTTAAAGTCTTAGCTTAGAGTTTTAGTTAGAGTTCCAGTTTAGTTTAGTTTTAGTTAAGAGTTTTGAGTTTTACCTTAAAGTCTTAGATTCGAGTTTTAGTTAGGCTTGAAGTTTCGTTTAGTTTATTTATAGTTAATAGTTTTAGTTTTATCTTTTAGTCTTAGCTTAGAGTTTTAGTTAAGAGTTATAGCTTAGAGGTTTAGCCTAGAATCTTAGCTTAGAGATTTAGTTAGAGTTGAAGATTAGTCTAAACTAGCATAACCACAAAATTACACAATATTTCATAGAAATACCAAAACCATAGGTAATATTAGGTTAAGTTAGGTTAGAGGTTAGGTTTCTTCACTTTTAAGTTAGGTTAGATTAGGTTAGTTTATCATGAGCGCTCAGGAAAAGATAACCTAATCTAACTGGTACAAACTCAACTGGAGTGAATTTTACAGAGAATATGGTTTGGTTAGGCTAGATCAAATTAGGTTAGGTTAAGTTAGGTTAGGTTAGGTTAGTCTATGGCCACGCGCGTAGGTAGGGTAAACGAACCTAACTTAGCTAAAACTCTAAGCTATGACTTTAAGGTGAAACTCTAAACTCATAACTAAAACTTAACTAAACTACCACTTTAACTAAAACTTTAAGCTAAGACTCTGAGCTAAAACTCTAAATTCTTAACTATAACTAAACTAAAATATAACTCTAACTAAAACTCTAAGGTATCACTCTATGCTAAAACTCGAAACTCGTAACTAAATCTAAACTAAACTAGAACTGTAACAAAAACTCTAAGCTAAGACTCCAAGCTAAAACTCTAAACTCTTAACTAAAACTTAACTAAACTACAACTTTAAGTAAAACTCTAAGCTTGACTCTTAAAACTCTAAATTCTTAACTGTAACTAAACTTCAACTCTAACTAGAACTCTGATCTAACACTATAATGTAAAACTCTAAACCCTCAACTAAAACTAAACTAAACTAGAACTCTAACTAAAACTCTAAGCTAAGAATCTAAGCCAAAAACTCTAAACTCTTAACAAAAAATAAAATAAACTATAAATATAACAAAAAATATAATATAATACTATAAGATAAAAAAATCTAAACTGTTAACTAAAACTAAACTAAACTAAAACTATAAGATTAGATTCTAAGCTAAATCTCTAAACTCTTAAATTTTACTAAACTAAACATCAACTTTAACAAAAACTCTAAGCTAAGACTCTAAGCTAAAAATCTAAACTCATAACTATTAATAAACTCAGCTTCAACTTTAACAAAAACTCTAAGCTAAGAATCCAATACAAAACTCTAAAGTCTTAACTAATACTAAACTATAATAGAACTTCGAAAAAAACTATGCTAAGCCTCTAAGCCAAAAACTCTAAACTCTTAACTAAAACTAAACTAAACTAGAACTCTAACAAAAACTCTAAGCTAAGAATCTAAAATAAAATTCTAAACTCTTAACTAAAACTAAACTAAACTATAACTCTAACTAAAACTCTAAGCTAAGACTCTAAGGTAAAACACAAAACTATTATAAAAATCTATACCAAAATATAAATATAACAAAAACTCTAATATACGACTATAATATAAAAACCTGCAAATTCAGTACTAATAATAAACAAAACAAAAACTCTAATCTAAGTCTCTCGGATAAAACTCCAAACTCTTAAATATATATAAACTAAACAAGAACTCTAACAAAAACTATAAGCTAAAACTCTAAGATATAACTCTAAATTCTTAACTATTACTAAACTGAACCTCAACTCTAACAAAAACTCTTAGCTAAGACTCTAAGCTAAAACTCTAAACTATTAACTAAAAATAAACTAAAATAAAAATACAAAAAAAAATCTAATATAAGAATATAATTTAAAAACTAAAAACCATTAACTAAAACTAAACTAAACTAGAAATCTAACAAAAAAAACTCTAAGATAAGACTCCAATCTAAAAAAAACTCTAAACTTCAAGTAAAAATAAACTAACATAGAACTCTAACAAAAACTCTAAGCTAAGACTGTAAAGTAAAACACCAAAATCTTAACTAAAATTAAACTAAACTAGAACTCTAACAAAAACTCTACGCTAAGACTCTAAGCTAAAAAACTTTAAACTCTTAACTAAAACTAAACTAAACTAAAACTCTAAGCTAAGTCTCCAAGCTAAAACTCCAAATTCTTAACTATATGTAAACTAAACTAGAACTCAAATTTAAAATAAACTAGAATTTTAACAAAAACTCTAAGCTAAGACTCTAAGATAAAATTCTAAACTCTTAACTAAAACTAAACTAAACTAAAACTCTAACTAAAACTCTAAGCTAAGACTCTAAGGTAAAAGACCAAACTCTTAACTAAAACTAAACTAAACTATAACTCTAACAAAAACTCTAAGATAAGAATATAAGATAAAAAACTCTAAACTATTAACTAAAACTAAACTAAACAAAAACTCTAAGCAAAGACTCTAAGCTAAAACTCTAAACTTTTAACTATTACTAAAATATACTTCAATTCTAACAAAATCTCTAAAATAAGAATATACTATAAAAATATCAAATTATAAATAAAAATAACATATAATAGAAATACAAAACAAAATATAATATTATTATATAATATAAAAACTATAAACTCTTAAATAAAAATAAACTAAAACAGAACTCTAACAAAAACTCTAAGCTAAGACTCTAAGCTAAAATTCTAAACTCTTAACTAAAACTAAACTAAACTAGAACTCTAAATAAAACTCTAAGCTCAGACTCTAAGCTAAAAATCGAAACTCTTAGATAAAACTTAACTACACTACAACTTTAAGTAAAAGTATGAGCTTTGACTCTAAGCTAATCCACAAATTCCTTAACTTTAACTAAACTAAACTTCAACTCTAACTAAAACTCTAAGCTAAGACTGTATGCTAAAACTCTAAACTCTTAACTAAAACTAAACTAAACTAGAACTCTAACTAAAACTCTAAGCTAAGACTCTAAGCTAAAAACTCTAAACTCTTAACTAGAACTAAACTAGAACTCTAACAAAAACTCTAAGCTAAGACTCTAAGCTAAAACTCTAAACTATTAACTAAAACTAAACTAAACTAAACTAGAACTTCAACATAAACTCTAAGCTAAAAACTCTAAACTCTTAACTAAAAATAAAATAAACTAGAATTCTAACAAAAAGTATAAGATAAGACTCTAATCTAAAATTCTAGACTCTTAACTAAAACTAAACTAAACTAGAACTTTAACTAAAACTCTAAGCTAAGACTCTAAGGTAAAACACAAAACTCTTAACTAAAACTAAACTAAACTAGAACTCTAACTGAAACTCATTGGTAAAACACAAAACTCTTAAATAAAATTAAACTATACTAGAACTCTAACAAAAAAACTCTAAGCTAAGACTCTAAGATAAAACACGAAACTCAACTAAAACTTAGCCAAACTAAAACTTTAAGTAAAACTCTAAGCTATGACTATAAGATAAAACTCTAAATTCTTAACTGTAACTAAACTAAACTTCAACTCTAACTAAAACTCTAAGCTAAGACTCTAAGGTAAAACTCTAAACTCTTAACTAAAGCTAAACTAAACTAGAACTCTAACAAAAACTCTATGCTAAGACTCTAAGCTAAAACTCGAAACTCTTAACTTAAACTTAACCAAACTACAACTTTAAGTGAAATTCTAAGCTATGACTCTAAGCTAAAACTATAAATTATGAACTTTAACTAAACTAAACTAAACTAGAACTCTGAAAAAAACTCTAATATAAGACTCTAAGCTAAAAAATCTAAACTCTTAACTAAAACTAAACTAAACTAGAACTCTAACAAAAACTCTATGCTAAGACTCTAAGCTAAAAAACTCTAAACTTTTAACTAAAACTAAAGCAAACTAAAACTCTAAGATAAGTCTCTAAGGTAAAACTTCAAACTCTTATCTATAACTAAGTTGTGGGTGAAAAGGATGGGTACTTCAATTTGTAAAATGGGTTTAGGACGGTCACTAAGAAAAGAACTTGTTCTGAAAGGCCTTTTGAAAACTATGGCTTGCTGTTGGGGATTCAAAAAGCTGTAAAGTAAAGTTGTGGGTGAAAAGAATGGGAACTTCAATTTGTAAAATGGGTTTAGGATGGACATTATGAAAAGAACTTGTTCTGAAATGCCTTTTGAAAAGTATTGCTTTGTGTTGGAGCATTCAAAAAGCTGTAAAGTAAAGTTGTGGTGTAAAGGATGGGTACTTCAATTTGTAAAATGGGTATAGGAGGGACATTAAGAAAGGAACTTGTTCTGAAATGTCTTTGAAAAGTATTGCTTGGTGTTGGAGCATTCAAAAAGCAGTATAGTAAAGTTGTGGGTGAAAAGGATGGGTACTTCAACTTGTAAAATGGATTTAGGATGGACATTAAGAAAATAACTTGTGCTGAAAAGATATAATAAAGCCTTAAAAAGTATTAAAAAATTGGGGCTCAGGGGCCTTTGGGCGCCGGGGGCCCTTTGGGAGGCCGGAGAACCTTTGGGGACATGGGGCTTCCTTCGGGGTTGGGGTAGGGGGATCGGAACCCTTTGGGGTTGGGGTAGGGAACCTCACGACGCTGTTAAAATAGAACTTGTGTATTATAATGATCACAGAGTTTTACCCTTAAATGCTCTTCTAAAATCTCTTCAAAAATAATCTTTTAAAGTGTTCCTTACTGTTTCGCCGAAATAATTCCCTAAAATGTCTAAAACAGTTTCGCCCAAATAACCCCTCAACGTAATTTCAGAGTGTTCCTTTTGTTTTTGGCATCCCTGTGCTGTCACATTTCAAATTACTAAGAAACCTGATTCCCGCGCTAAAACAATTCATCGCTAGGATCAAAACATTCACCTGGAAACAATTCTCTTGAAAGAATTCCAATGATGTTAGTAGACATTCGCTCGGAAATAATTCTCTTTAGAAACAACAAATTAATTCCCCTTTCGTGAATCAATAATTCCCCTTAGAAACAACAAATACTGTTTCCTATTCCAGGATCAGAACATTCTCCCCTAGCGGGCACTTGGTCAAAAACAACAACACCCTTGGAGAAAGAGGTCATTGACTCTGTCCCCGTTAGACATAAACTATGTAAAAAAGTTGTAGGTGGCAGCAGGGGTGAGGGATGGGACCTCCTGAGGCATCTCTACTAATTTACCCCTCCCCCGGATTTTGAAAAAATCCGCCTTGGCACCACCCTTAATTTTTGTGAATTGGCGCCACTGATGCCTTCAAAATTTTATGACAAACTGTCATTCAAATTATTGCTCTTTTGGAATTTTCCTTCCCATTTTCTAAATTTATGCAAACCTTCAACACGAATATAATTTTAGGATAAAGCTATAATTAACATCTTAACATAGAACTAAATTTTGAAATCAGCATAAAAAGCAGATTCTTTCAATGTATGTATTGCTGTCAAAATTTTATTGATTAAAGTTCCAGTTTCTACTTACATAGGTCGTTCTTTGTTTGCCATTGTTTTCTGAAATTATAGGTGTATAATGGAACCACGATTTTGACTTTTTAAATGGTAACCATTTAACATAGTGCATCACAAAATGCTGGGAACTAATTAATTAGATTTATCTGATAAGCTCGTTTATTAAAACTACTATTTCGCAGAAATAGGGTGTTGTTTCCTTGAAGTGTCTTTTGAAGAACCTAAAATATTCTTAGACAGAATATCTATAAGATCTCAAGTTCAATGATGAAGGCCATATAAGAGCCTACTTTTCCTCCCACTTTACTTCTAAGATTTATCTATGAATCCCTCTATATAAAATGAGTGATTCTTTATAGCTTTGTGCCTTTTCTTACGGGCTGCCACGCGCTATCTTTGTTAATTACAATTTTTTTTTTAGTAAACTCCATTATTTATTTTAAAGCCTCTCTTTCAATGTCTAATAAATATTTTGATTATTCAATGCTACTGTCAATACATAGGGGTAAGAATTTTAACCCCTCAGCCAACAGGGGCTAAAAATTTTTGTTTTAAGGAAGATATTTCTACTTTTTTTCTAAAGGACTTTCGCTTTCAGTTGTTCCCCAAAGATACACCCAAAGTCTATTGACTTCAAGTACTCACAGCAAGACAATCCGACCAAATGCTCCATCCCAGCATCTCTTAAGACCTATCTCTACTCAAGTGCAGAACTATGGTAATTATGGCTCATTACGTCGTGGAGGGACACCTAAGGCAGTTGAATCTTCTCCAGCTCCACCTCCTGTTGAAACTGTATATCAGGAAACAGAGCAAAATCCAGTCACGTAAGTCCAATTCTAACACCTTGCAATAAGATTCAAAAGGGTTATGATTCAAAAGGGAAAAGTAGATTGGAAACCTTATGCGATCACTATTTGTTTTCTTATTATTATTTTTTTTTAATCCGTCTGTTCTTATATTAATTTATGAGCCATTACAAAACCAAACCTCAAGAAATTAAAAAGACATTCAGGCTTTATTTAATAAATGAGTTTTTAAACTTTTCACGAAAGTTCTAAGAGAAATTATATTTGCAAGTGAGGGAGACGTCACACAGTTGCAGCTCGTTACTATCCCAATTAAACAATTAATGGCTGAAAGTATTTGCCGTGTTCCATCTAGAATGGAAATTGCCTAAGCCATCACAAAAAAATATTGCATAAATGACATGTGTGCTGTCGGCTCTGCCCCCCCCCCCCCCTAGTAATTCCTCATCCTGACAATTTATATAGCTGAAGTAGTTTGTTTTTAAAATAATTGCCACTACAATATACTAAAATAGCTTTAAGCTTACATGAACATGTCAATATTGAAAGAAAAAGTAGAATTATTTAATGAAAGAAGCCACAAAAAAAGTATTAGCAGAAATCCTAAGTAGCGATTGCTATTTCACGGTCAACACAATGTGATATAAGGAAATCGTCAAGCAATAAATTCAATTGTTGAAATACAAATAAAATTCCCCACAAAAAAAACTATGATATCTTTCTTTTGCCAAAATGAAATTTTGTTGAAGTAAACGTCTATTGCCGTTCTTTCTAGTTAGTCTAGCATGGTATTTAGTTGCCGAGCTGTTTTGGTAGGGAGGAAGAATGTGATGGTGAAAGTCGGACTGTAGGCAATTCAGTCCAAAGTCTATGTTCATTTTGAGTCATCTTGTTTCCAAAGATGCCAGATGAAGCTGATTTATAAGAAGTAAATGCAGAACAAAGAATAATTCTTATAGCCCTGATTAGTATTAAACGTAATGACCTAGGGAGGAGTCTGTACTTTAGATTGGAAGTTACTAAGAAATTCCTTTTTCTTACTCTTTGGTAAAAAGAACGTTTACATTTTGATTTTTTTTTTCAACCTTTTGAACTTTTTTTTATTTTTTAGAGTGTGAAAGAAAATTAGTTATTTACTTCGCTTAGAAATTCACTTAGCTCGTAAAACGGAGAAAACAAGTATCTGACTAATATTAAGTGTATTTATAAAGGGAGGTTTTTTCCTCCCATTTTTTTTTTTCCTTAAAAGAATCTTGTCATTTCGTCTTTCTTTTTTTTAACCACGTGGCCTTATTTTCTTATCAACAATATGGAAATTTATTTCAATTAATTTAACTTAGAGATTGAAAAAATAGAGAACAAATAGCTGAATAATATTTAATGTGTGCATATTAAATATAACATTCATAGGGAAAACCATTTTGTCTTTCTTTTTAACCAAGTGGGCTTATTTAGGCATATTTTTTTCACAACAATCAAGAAAATTTAAAATTTCGAATAAAATAAAGACGTGATTAAGCTAAATTAACAAAAAGTGGTTGTGCTCAGACCGGTTATATTTTGGGACACCTTCAAAGATTTCAAACTAGTATTGATGGTCTATATTCGTCGTTAATAAAACAAAACTTTAATATAATGAATATAATGGATATGTGAAAACGTAAAAAAGTTTGATATATAATTCAGTAAAATAAGTCATGAAATTTAGATCCTAGAAGTGATTACTATTAACTAAATTTCTTTTTTAATTTTCCTTCAAAAATTGCTTAAGGAGAGGTGTAGCATATCCTTTCTTCCCCACAAAATTTATCGATGATTTAGCCTCGTGTCAGACTTCTTTTGTAAATATGGGAAATATTTACATAAGAGGGAACTTTGGTGATTTGGAAATGGTATCATTTGCAGAAAAAAATCTAGCGAATTTTGTATAACAATGTTGTAATAAATATGTATATTGTAATTGCTATCTCAATCAATTTTTTATCAATATACAGGCATTCCTTTCCTCTAGTTGATAAATATTTTTGGTCTAACATTGTTTTTTCTTTGGCTGATCAATACATATGGTTTAATGACGAAAAAGCTGCATCACCATGAAGTTTTTTTAATCAAAGATGTCAATCATTTATAAACAGTATCCCCTTGCTAAAGCAGAACAGTATAAAAAACAATACTTATAGTTGTTATATAACTCATTTATATAATACGATGTAATTGAACAAGTTAAACTAAGTAAGTAGATCTAATATGAAACTAATATACTTCCTTTTAGATATAGGGCAATGTATGCCTACAAACCGCAAAATGATGACGAACTGGAGCTTCTTGAAGGGGATATAGTCAGTGTCATAGAAAAGTGTGATGACGGATGGTATGTTGGTACAAGCCAAAGGTCTGGACATTTTGGAACCTTTCCTGGCAATTATGTCGAAAGACTTTAATCTCGTTGCGTTAGTAATTTGTTTTTATTGGTGTAATTGTTTATAACTGACATCTTTCCATAGAACTTACAACCTAGATAAACATAAAATTTGAAACTTGCTATGTCGTAATGGTAATATAAAAATAGCTAACTTACTCGTGTGACTCTTGTGACTATTGGGTTTAATTCAAATGGGAAAAGGAAAGCTGTCAGTCCTATTGTTGAAATTATTACGGTTGAATACATTGTTTCGTGTTGTAGCAATTTAGTATTATATGCTGTTTTCCCGTAACAATTTAAATCTGAGGCCGAGTGTTATACCACCTTGATGTCCCATAAGATGACAGGTGGAAGTGAAATTTCTTAAAGTTCCTTAGGTTCTGTGTCATATTATTTATTTACGCCTTAACCTGAAAAAAGTTTAGATTGAAATAAAATTGTAGCTACCTTTGTGACGAAGTGAGTAGCTTTGATGATCGATACAAAATAGGAACACCAAAGCAAATTAATTTGAAGGTGGTTGTCATGGTTCAATTAAATTTCAATGCTTTAGTGTGCTGATAGATGGTGTCTGTAAGTGTATATAAACAATATTAAGGCTTTATTGTGCTAATGCATGAGCACTAAAGATTATAGAGTGAATGAAATAGAATTAGCAAAATGATAAAGACAGGGCAATAGATCTACTAGAATACTTGGTTTTTGTTACTATTGCAGCATAGGGCTCATAATATATTGTTGTTTGGCATTAATACAGTGTAAATATAGTTTATCTATTCAATATTCTAGAGCATAGTAAAGCAAAAATAGGTATGATAAGTTTTAACCAAAATAATTGAAGTCAGACGCTTATGCTTTTTAATTGTTCACGGATTGAGACGCTGATGCGACTAAAGATTTAGAGTAGTTATTATTAGTATTCTTTACTATTGCAACTTTCTTTTGCAGTGTTTTGTTAGCTAGTATACGTTTCGGTAAGGTCCAAAGAATAATAAAATTTAAGTTACCCGTCATCAACCATAACAAATAATAAAACGTTATCAATCACAACCAATTCTCAAGTCAAGTATATTCGGTAAAATAACTCTTTTGCTTTTCTTCATTGTCAAAATGTTTCATACCTATCTACTACTACTACTACTAACAACGTACCGCAGTACCAAGCCGCCTGAGGCCAACACAGCTACGCACGCTCCTCCTCCACCCAAATCTATTCAAATCCTCCCTTTTTACACCCGCCCACGAAGCTACCATATCCTTTAAATATTTCTTTATGACGTCCTCCCACCCCAGACGAGGACGACCTACTTTCCGTTTAGCCCTAGGAGGTTGGCCGAAAAGAACAATCTTCGGCAATCTGTCATCCTTCATCCGCATACCTATCTACCGTGCATCAATTCCAGTAGGAAATGGGTAGAGGTTTATATTAGATTAAAACACGAAATGCTTTTATTGAGGGTACGGTAAAGCTTTAAAGCATAGATGCAAAATAGAATATGATAGTTATAACATAGTGACAAATGAGTAGGAGCTTGAACAAAAAATGTTGTTTGAATTGCCACTCTTCTACTATCACTTTATGCTCAAAATTTGGAAAAACAACATCCTCTCTTTTTTAAAACTTCTTGCATTAATTGTGATAGGAGTTGCTTGAGTCCATAGTCTTCCGCTTTTTTTTATTCCTTAATTCGTGGCGCCACGTATAATTAAACATCTGATTTGCTGCCAGTCTTTTATCTAGGTTTTAGATGAATGTTTATGTTTTAGTAAGATTCAGATACATTTACAGAGATACATTACTGTGTGCTGTATCTCTGAAGATGTTTTTTTTTTGAAGATATCTTTTAATAAATGCTATTCAGTAAGTATGTTTAAGTAAACATTACTAAAGATTTCATCAGGGGATCAATAAAATTTACAAAGCTTTCAAATTAAATAACGAAATATTTTTTATTTTTACAAAGCTGAGGTATTAATTTCGACGATATGGTGCTGTAATTAAGTGGATATATGTCAAAAAAGAGTCTTTTTCATACGACAGAACTATAATTTGTTCTGATGTTTACAAGTTTGATCTTCCTAACAGCTTGTTTTGGAAAACTTCCTATTTTTTATGATAGAATAGACGTGTTTGCTACATTTACTAAATGTTATAGTGCACTGAGTTTTGTTTTTTAATTTGGCTTCCTTATATCAAATATTTGTCTTCTTTCGTCTCTAACCTTATGAATTAACTAATTGAGTGATTCGCACGATGATTTGTTGTCACTCCTTTTCTATCTTAATAATACAACAGAGACGTAGTCAGAAGTGATATTAGGTGATTTCGGGTAGGTGGGGGTTTGGGTTTGAACCACCAGATAAAATAGTATCGTGTAAAATTGCGAGAGTTATGAGATTTTGGTTGTCGGGGAAAGTTTAAATCTCGAATCATGAGGTCGAAGCCATTTACATGCACAAAGTTGTGGTCGTACCTTAGCTCTAGTTCGGCTTTAAACTTACTTCTGTTTAGGACTATTATTAAAGTAGGGTAGTGCTTTGATATTATGAGCTTTCTGCTAATCTGTATTTATCTTTAGTGGTTGCCATATAACCACTTCTTTGCAATGGTTTTGATGAATTTTCCAAGACAGTGATTCTATTGAGCCAAGCAAATTTGAACTTTCGTATTTACATTAAATTTGCTATGAACAGTAGCTTAGGACTTTGTTCATTAGAAAATCTTGGTGCAACCATTATATTTGGAAAGAGGATTGAAGTGGGGATTGAATTGTGCTACTCGTTTAGTACTATAGTATTTTGGTCCAGAAAAGGAATCTAGGACCATTATTACTGTTTATTGGGTTAAATATTTATGAAGAAAAAATAAAATAAATGACTGACATAGTTTGTATATGCTATAACCAAGTCCTACAGTTGTTTCTCGGTATCAATACATCCTCCTTCAAGGATGTTTTAATTGCAATTTCAGTGTTTCGTATACAAACAAAAAGATGATAATTTTGTTTTACACTCTACTATGTTGCTTTTTTTCAGAGGGATAGACATACTAGCCTGATTATGCTTTAAGATAATACGACACGCACAGACATATCTGACAAAATTCACTGAATGGATAAAGCTGATTATTCAGATAGTAAACTGTTGGTTTTACTTGACCTCTCAAACTGACAGTGAAATGCATTTTTAACACACTGCACACGCTGCATATATATCTGTTCAGATGTGTTTGTCAGATTAATCTGTTCCTTGTTGTCGGCGTTATAATCAGTTTCTTGGAATGGAAATTTTATGAGTAGGAAAATGTTTATGTTCGGTTACTTGGATTTGACTTAGTGTGTCATAAGGTCCTATTTGTATTCTACCTCTTATACATCTAAGATTCTAACCACAGCGCGGTCACTACCTTCACATCTAGTCACCTTTGTGTTGCACCCTTTTCAGAGTGCCTTTAAGCTTAGATCAGTGTGTTTAATTTAGATCATTTTATATCTATGCATATGTATTCTTTAGTGTATGTTTATGTAAATGTATCCGTTCACGGTATTTACTATGCTTCTGCATGAATTTGAAATACAGCGAAAACAGTTCACAGCCTTTGTACCTTCTTTAAGCAAAATCTAATTATTAGGGTAGGATAAAAAAAATGGCACGCTGAATTTACCCCCCAACTAAAGAATTTTAAGAGACTAAATAAAGATACGAAAAGATCCATCCCCCCAATATAAACGGAAGTGGGGACACTGTTGCCCTGGAAATATCTTCCCATGGCAGCTGACTTAGAAAATATTTGAAAGTAAGTGGGATTTATTTTACAAGTTGAACGTTACTTGTTATTGACAATTCTTTCAAATTTATCAAATTGTGCCTATTTAGCTATCTAGGAAAATAGCCTACTTCATATTTGATGTGGGGGTTTCTCAATGATGCTCTATGATATTCTAATTTTGCAGTCATTGGTAGAAACTACCAAAGGGGGGGGGTCTTGAGTGTTGTGTCCTTGTAATGAAGTGCTGTAAGGATTTTTAAAGATTGACAACCAGAAAGGGAAAGAAGGCTATAGACAAGGCAAAATGTCGTTCTATTGTATCATCAGGAGTGCAATAGCACTGCCTAAGTAAAGAACGATGCGGGCACAATGTATTATTTTTTTATATTTTTTTTTTCTTTTAGACTAGGTCACTTCGTATCGAACGAGATGTCTTTTTAATAGTCGAAAGTGATTGGAGGGCAACTAACACGCCTTCCACGCCCACCATTTCCCCAAACACATTGAATCAAAATTTTGAGAGAGCCATTTTGTTCAACATAGTTGAAAGTTCCGGAAATTATGTCATTGAGGATGACACTCCTCCACACCCCTGAGGGCAAGGGTTGTAAGTTATGCCTTGGGGTTATATAAGGTTTTTTTTATAGAAAGCGTTGTCGTACAATCTTCAAAAAGGGCTCAATCGATTAGAAATTGAAAAGGTAGTGCTATTTTTAATAGTCGAAAGTGATTGGAGGGCAACTAAACCCCTCTCACGCCCACCATTTTCCCAAATACATCCAATCAAAATTATGAAATACTCATTTTGTTCAACGTAGATAAAAAAAAAAACTAAAGAATACGGCATTGGACTTTACAGTCCCTTACCTGTGGTGCTGATCTCTGTTTCATAGCCCTTCAACCTAGAATTACAGTGGGGGGCTGGCCAACCATCGTGTTCTTCCGTACACCCTTTCTATTTACTTCCCTCAGATTTCTCCAGGTACCCATTTAAACCTGGGTCGACTCTGACTGAGCTTACAGAGTCACGCCAGTGACCCCCGTCCCAAACCAAATAATTGAGTACACTAGGATTCGAACCCTTGTCCTCTCGGACAAAGGATCCTAAATCCAGCTCACCAATCCTTGTTGGCTAGAACGGCTAGAACGCAGTTGAAAGGTCTGGAAGTTATGTCTTTGAGCATGACACTCCCCCCACAACCCTCAGGCCAAGGGTTGTAAGTTATGCCTGGGGGCATATAAGTTTCTTATAATAGAAAGCGTTGTCGTAGAAACTTCAAAAACGGCTAGTTCGATTGGAAATTGAAAGGGCTAGTGCCCTCTTTTATATTAGAAATTGATGGGAGGGCAACTAACCTCCCTCTCACGCCCACTATTTCCCCGAACACCTCCAATCAAAATTTTGAGATAGCCATTTTGTTCAACTTAGTTGAAAGCTCTGGAATTAAGTCTTTGAAGATGACCCCCCCCTCGACATACACCCCTCTGGGCAAGGGTTGTAAGTTATGCCCTGGGGGTTTATAAGTTTTTTTTTTTATAGAAAGTATTGTCGTAGAAAATTCAAAAAGGGCTCATTCGATTGGAAATTGAAAGGGCTAGTGCCCTTTTTAATAGTTGAAAGTGATTGGGGGGCAACTAACCCCCCTCTCACGCCCACCATTTCCCCAAACATATCCAATGAAAATTATGAAATACTCATTTTGTTCAGCGTAGTTGAAAGGTCTGGAAATTATGTCTCTGAGCATGACACTCCCCCCACAACCCTGAGGGCAAGGGTTGTAAGTTATACCCAGGGGCATATAAGGTTTCTATAGAAAGTGTTGTCGTAGAAACTTCAAAAAGGGCTCATTGGACTGGATATTGAAAGGGCTAGTGCCTTTATTAATAGTAAAAAGTGATTGGAGGGCAACTACCCTCCCTCTCACGCCCACCATTTTCCCAAACACATCCATTCAAAATTATGAAATACTCATTTTGTTCAACGTAGATAAAAATAGAAAAGAATACGGCACTGGACTTTACAGTCCCTACAGGCGGTGCTGATCTCCGTTTCTTGACCCTTCAGCCAGGAAGTGCAATGGGGGGTTGGGGGCCAGCGATCCTGTGCTTCTGTACAACCTTTGTGCTTACTGCCCACAGATATCTCCAAACACCCAGTCACGGCCGGGTCGACTCTGACTGAGGTTAAAGAGTCACGCCACTGACCCCTGTTCCAAACCAAATAATTGAGTACACTAGGATTCAAACCCTTGTCCTCTCGGACAAAGGATCCTAAATCCAGCTCACCAATCCTTGTTGGCTAGAACGGCTAGAACGCAGTTGAAAGGTCTGGAAGTTATGTCTTTGAGCACGACACTCAACCCACAACCCTCAGGCCAAGGGTTGTAAGTTATGCCTGGGGGCATATAAGTTTCTTATAATAGAAAGCGTTGTCGTAGAAACTTCAAAAACGGCTAATTCGATTGGAAATTGAAAGGGCTAGTGCCCTTTTTAATAGCAAAAAATGATTGGAGGCCATCTAACCCCCCTCTTATAGCCTCTATTTTCTCAACCACATCCAATCAAAATTTTGAGAGAGCCATTTTGTTCAACTTGGTTGAAAGCTCTGGAATTAAGTCTTTGAAGATGACCCCCCCCTACATACACCCCTCTGGGCAAGGTTTGTAAGTTATGCTCTGGGGGTATATAAGGTTTTTTTTTATAGAATATGTGGCCGTAGAAACTTCAAAAAGGGCTCATTCGATTGGAAATTGAAAGGGCTAGTGCCCTTTTTAATAGTCGAAAGTGATTGGAAGGAAACTAACCCCCCTCTCACGCCCACCATTTCCCCAAACATATCCAATAAAAATTATGAAATACTCATTTTGTTCAGCGTAGTTGAAAGGTCTGGAAATTATGTCTCTGAGCATGACACTCCCTCCACAACCCTCAGGGCAAGGGCTGTAAGTTATGCCCTGGGGAATATAATGTTTTCATAGAATGTGTTGTCGTTGAAACTTCAAGAACAGCTTATTCGATTGGAAATTGAAAGGGCAAGTGCCTATTGAATAGTCAAAAGTGACTGGAGGGCAATTATCCCCCCTCTCACGCCCACTATTTCCCCAAACACATCCAATCAAAATTTTGAGATAGCCATTTTGTTCAACGTAGTTCAAAGGTCCGGAAATTATGTCTGAGGATGACGGACCCCCTACAGCCTCCAGGGCAAGGTTAGTATGTTATGCCTTCGGGGCATATAAGGTTTTTATTGAAAGTGTTGTCATAGAAACTTCAAAAAGGGCTCATTTAATTGGGAATTGAGAGGGCCAGTGGCCTTATTATTAGTCAAAAGCGATCGGAGGGCAAATGCCCCTCCCTCCATGCTTATCATTTCCCCAAACACTTCCGATCAACATTTTGATATAGCCATTTTGTTTAACGTAGTTGAAGGGTCCCGAAATTGCGTCATTGAGTATGATCCCCCCCAAAGCCCTCAGGGATAAGGTTGTAAGTTATGCCTTGGAGGCATATAAGGTTTTTATAGGAAGTGTTGTCATTAAAACTTCAAAAAGGGCTCATTCGATTGGAAATTGAGAGTGCAATTGCCCTGTCTAATAGTCGAAAGTCATTGAAGGGAGTTTACTCCCCTCCCATGCCCATTATTTCCCCAAACATACCTTACTTCATATTTGATGTGGGGGTTTCCCAATGATGCTCTGTGATATTCTAATTTTGTAGTCAAGGTAGAAACTACCCAAAGGGGGGGGTCTAAAAGGAATTTGATCTTGAGTGTTATATCCTTGTAATGAAGTGCAGTAAGGATTTTTAAAGATTGACAACCAGAAAGGGAAAGAAGGCTATAGACAAGGCAAAATGTTGATCTATTGTATCACAAGCAGTGCAATAGCGCTACCTAAGTAAAGAACGATGCAGGCACAATGTATTATTTTTTTTTCCTTTTAGACCAGGTCACTTCGTATCGAAGGAGATGTCTTTTTAATAGTCGAAAGTGATTGGAGGGCAACTAACACCCCTTCTACGCCCACCATTTCCCCAAACACATTCAATCAAAATTTTGAGAGAGCCATTTCGTTCAACATAGTTGAAAGTTCCGGAAATTATATCATTGAGGATGACACTCCCCCACACCCCTGAGGGCCAGGGTTGTAAGTTATGCCCTGGGGTTATATAAGTTTTTTTTATAGAAAGCGTTGTCGTAGAAACTTCAAAAAGGGCTCATTCGGTTAGAAATTGAAAAAGCTAGTGCTATTTTAAATAGTCGAAAGTAATTGGAGGGCAACTAACCCCCCTCTCACGCCTACCATTTCCCCAAATAAATCCAATCAAAATTATGAAATACTCATTTTGCTCAACGTAGATGCAAAAAAAACTAAAGAATACGGCATTGGACTTTACAGTCCCTACAAGCGGTGCTGATCTCCGTTTCTTGGCCCATCAGCCAGGAAGTGCAATTGGGGGTTTGGGGCCAACCATCCTGTGCTTTCGCACACTCTTCCTGTTTACCTTCCCCATATTTCTCCAGGTACCCATTTAAACCTGGGTCGACTCTGACTGAGCTCACAGAGTCACGCCACTGACCCCCGTCCCAAACCAAATAACTGATTACACTAAGATTCGAACCCTTGTCCTCTCGGACAAAGGATCCTAAATCCAGCTCACCAATCCTTGTTGGCTAGAACGGCTAGAACGCAGTTGAAAGGTCTGGAAGTTATGTCTTTGAGCACGACACTCCCCCCACAACCCTCAGGCCAAGGGTTGTAAGTTATGCCCTGGGGAGTCTAAGGTTCTTATAGAAAACGTTGTCGTAGAAACTTCAAAAACGGCTCATTCGATTGGAAATTGAAAGGGCTAGTGCCCTTTTTAATAGTCGAAAGTGATTTGAGGGCAACTAACCCCCCTCTCACGCCCACCATTTCCCCAAACATATCCAATGAAAATTATGAAATACTCATTTTGTTCAACGTAGTTGAAAGGTCGCGAAATTATGTCTTTGAGCATGACACTCCCCCCCCCACAACCCTCAGGGCAAGGGTTGTGAGTTATGCCCTGGGGCATATAAGGTTTTTATAGAAAGCCATGTCGTAGAAACTTCAAAAACGGCTCATTCGATTGGAAATTGAAAGGGCTAGTGCCCTTTTTAATAGTCGAAAGTGATTGGAGGGCAACTAACCCCCCTCTCACACCCATATTTCCCAAAAAACATCCAATCAAGATTTTGGGATAGCCATTTTGTTCAACATAGTTCAAAGGTCCGGAAATTATGTCTGAGGATGACGGACCCCCTACAGCCTCCAGGGCAAGGTTAGTATGTTATGCCTTCGGGGCATATAAGGTTTTTATTGAAAGTGTTGTCATAGAAACTTCAAAAAGGGCTCATTTAATTGGGAATTGAGAGGGCCAGTGGCCTTATTATTAGTCAAAAGCAATCGGAGGACGAATGTCCCTCCCTCCACGTTTATCATTTCCCCAAACACTTCTGATCAACATTTTGATATAGTCATTTTGTTTAACGTAGTTGAAGGGTCCGGAAATAGCGTCTTTGAGTATCACCC
Source organism: Artemia sp. Qi Xiang Cuo (assembly GCF_049724085.1). Taxonomy (NCBI): domain Eukaryota; kingdom Metazoa; phylum Arthropoda; class Branchiopoda; order Anostraca; family Artemiidae; genus Artemia; species Artemia sp. Qi Xiang Cuo. The sequence continues at coordinate 35,592,612 of NC_142806.1, forward strand.
CCCCCCCCCCCCCAAAGCCCTCAGGGTTAAGGTTGTAAGTTATGCCTTGGAGGCATATAAGGTTTTTATAGAAAGCGTTGTCGTTAAAACTTCAAAAAGGGCTCATTCGATTGGAAATTGAGAGTGATATTGCCCTTTTTAATAGTAGCAAGTAATTGAAGGGAGTTTACCCCCTCCCCCCATGCCCATTATTTTCCCAAACATTTCCGATCAACATTTTGATATGACCATTTTGTTCAACGTAGTTGAAGGGTCTGGACATTATGTCTTTGAGGATGACAACCCCCTCCCCCTCCCCCATAGCCTTTAGGACAAGAGTAGTAAGTTATGCCCTTGGGGCATATAACGTTTTTATAGAAGGTTTTGTCGTAGAAGCTTCAAAAAGGGCTCATTCGATTGGAAATTGAGAGGACTATTGCCTTTTTTATTAGTCAAAAGTAATCAGAGGGCAAATGACCCCTCCTCCCACGCCGATCATTTCCCCAAACACTTAAAATAAACATTTTGAGATAACCATTTTGTTCAAAGTATTTGAAAGGTCTAGAAACTATGTCTTTGAGTATGAAAATCGCCCCAGCCCTCAGGGCAAGGGTTGTAAGTTATGCCCTGGGGGCATATAGGGTTGTTATAGAAAGCATGGTCGTATAAGCTTCGGAGGGGGTTCAGTGGATTGGTGATGAGACGCTCTAGTGCTCTTTTTAAGAGTCCAAGCTATTTGAGGGCAGCTACCCCCCTCTCCCCCCACACACACGTCTTGTTGGACCGAAATACATCTAATAGAAATTTTGAGATAACCATTCTATTCAAAATAGTCTGAATATCATATATAAAGGATTTTGGGGTTGAATAAACCCCCAGAGAATAGGGGCAAGGGTTGTAAGCTATGTCCAGGGGGTATTTAAGGTTTTTATGGAAGAGATGGCTGTTTAACAGTAGAAGAGGCTCATTTGGTTGAAAATTGAAAGTTCTAGTTCCTTTTTAAACGTCAAAATTGATGGACGGCATTTAGCCCCCCCTCCCCTCAAGATCAAACATCTCCCCTTCCACGCTCAGTATTTACCTTAACACCTCCAATCAAAATTTAGAGAGAATAATTTTATTCATTTTAGTTGAAGGTTTTGGAAATTATGTTTGTGAGGAATACAACCCCCCCCCCGTACAGCTCTCAGGAAAAGCGTTGTAAGTTATACCCTTGGGGCATATAAGGTTGTTACAAAAAGGATGCTCGTATATGCTTTGGAGGGGACTCATTGGATTGCTAATTGTAAGTTCTAGTGCCCTTTTTAAGAGTCAAAGTAATCAAATTGAAGTTATCCCACTCCCCCCCCCCACACACACACACACAAACATAAACGTCATGTTTTCATTAGATGTATCCAATAGATATTTTGAAACAGGCCTTTTATTCAAAATTTATTAAAAAAAACTTTTGCACAATAAGTTTTTCAAAAAACAAGTAAGGAATTTCATTAAACCAAAAATGAACAAAAATAGAATAAAATAATCTACCAGGCATACAACTACCACTAATCAGTATAAAAAAATAAATGAAACCCAAAACAAACAGAAACTAAAATAAATAACAGAGTCAAGCTCAAACAGAGCAGAAACTAATATGAGTAGGGTTATAAACCCCCATGCTTCTAAAAGCCAGAATATAATTTGTACTTTACTGAAAAAATTCAACTGAATTTACTGAAAAAAATGTGCATTGTCAGTTTAATATAGGCCTACATATGCTGATATTCATTCATTAAAATCTTAATTAATTTTGATTTCTTATTTTTTTCAGTAAAGAACAAATTATATTCTGGCTTTTAAAAGCATAGGGGTTTAGAACACTACTCATATTAATTTCTGCTCGTTTGGAGTTTGACTCTGTTATTTATTTTAATTTTTGTTTGTTTTGGGTTTCATTTATTTATTGATGCTGATTTGTGGGTAGCTTGAATGAGAATTTGAAATTGTTGTATGGTAAATTAATGGGCGGAGAATTGTATGAATAAAAAACAAAAGGCTTTAGGAAAAAGGTAGATAAAATATACTAGGAGAGAAAAACTTGTGTTTGTGAGATATCACTTCTGAGCCATTTATATCCCTTATAATTACTTTAAATCGCTTATAAGCGCTTTAGGTCTTATATAACACTTTACATCTCTTCAAAACCCTTTACATCACTTATAAACGCTTTAGATCGCTGATAAGCAGTTTTTTTTATAACTTTGAAGGTCAGTTCTAAACCCTCTATATCACTTATAAGCGCTTTAGATCGCTCATAAAAAGTTTAGGACCTTTTTAACGCTTCAGGTCACTTCTAAACCCTTTATATCACTTATAAATGCCTCAGATCACTCATAAGCGCTTTACGTCTTTTATAACGCTTAAGGTTACTTCTAAGCCTTTATATCAATTATAAACGTTTTATCGCTCATAAGCGTTTTAGGTCTTTTATAATTCTTTACGTCACTTCTAAGTCGTTAATATCTCACAAACATAATTTTTTTCTCTCCTAGTATATTTTATCTACCTTTTTCCTAAAGCCTTTTGTTTTTGATTCATACGATTCTCCGTCCATTAATTTACCATACAACAATTTCAAATTCTCATTCAAGCTACCCACGGCGGCAAGGGGCTTCTCCCATTCATTAGGCCTATAACATATAGCAGTAAAATACAAATTTACAATGCGTGTATGTTTTTGTATTTTAAAATACATTCACTTTTCTTAGAGCACTTTAAAACACTTTTCACTAGATTTACTTGCAAAAACAAAAAATATACATATATAACACCATTTTTTTTTAATACATCACATTTCAACACAATCTACTCTCGTTGGATCACTATATAACACTTTTTGGTCACTTTAAAACCCTTTATATCAATTATAAACGCTTTAGATCTCTAATAAGCATTTTAGTTCAATTATAATGCTTTAAATCACTTGTAATCCCTTTATATTAATTATAAACGCTTTAGATTACTCATAAGCACTTTGGGTCTTTTATAACACTTAAGGTCTCTTTTAAACCTTTTATATAAATTATAAACGCTTAAGATAATTCATAGGCATTTATACATTTATAACGCTTTAAGTCACTTCCATACTCTTTGAAAACCTTTTTTCTACAACTTTGATTTTGCATGATAAACACCATTTAGCATTACCATCATCAGGGAGATGTAGCTCAGCGGTAGAGCGCTGCCAAGAGCACGGGAAGTCTGTGGTTCGACTCTGTCCGTCCACCTTTTTTATTTATGGTTCCAAGCCTTAAAGGTCTCTGACTGAAATTACTAATAAGATAGAAGACCTAAAGTACTTATGAGCGATCTAAAGTCTTTATAAGTTATATATAGGGTTTAGATGTGAACTAAAGCGTTATAAAAGACCTAAAGTGCTTATGAGCGATACACAAATTGTTTAAAAATGATATAAATGGTTTAGAAGTGAACTAAAGCGTTCTAAAAGACCTAAAGTGCTTATGAGAGATTTAAAGCGTTTATAAGGGATACAAATTTCTTAAAAAGACCTAAATTGTTATAAGGGATCTAAAGTGCTTATGAGTGATCAAAAGCGTTTATAAATGAAATACGAAGTTATCTAAAGAGTTTATGAATGATATACCACAAAATATAAGAAGTTTTAATTGATTTATCATGGTGTCCCAAAGTAACCACCACCCTGACCCATAGTACCCGCACAAGTGGTACTCTAGGACAAAACGGGACCCTCTGAAAAAAGTCTTGCTAATTTTACTGCGAGCAATAAAAATCTGAGAAAAATCCCAGTAAAAGCCAAATGATTTTGCCACATATTGATGTTTGATACAAGAAAATCGGACAATAAATTTAGGAGATATTGAGCTTTAAGTTGAACTTGTCCCAGTGTTCCTGACTCTCCCCTATATGCTGGAGAAAAATTTTAAGCAGTTTTTAACAACAAATATTTACATAATAACAAACCCTTTTAAAAATATGGACACAAATCAAATTATTTAATTTATTTTTCATACCTCCTCTAGTTGACCTGTAATGGAAAACTTTATACCATTCATAAGAAAGTCTGTTTACTTTCTTTGATAGCTTGGATAAATCTACGCTATTTTGATTTGGTTACATTTTAAGAGCAGAAGTAGCCCCGAAAGTTCAAATGTTATAACCTCAGTCGTTCTTGGGATACTGCTGAGATGTCTTATTGATAATTAGCATTAACATAGTGCATTTCAATTTAATCTTAAGGAAAGATTTATTTTTCAAACATAATGGGCGAATGGGAGGGTGGGCGTGGGAAGGAGATTAGTTACCCTCCAATCACGTTCGACTATTAAAAAGGACATCACCCCTTTCTATTTCCAATCGAATAAGCCCTTTTTGAAGTTTTTACAACTCCTACGATACGAAGTGTCCTGGTCCAAACAACAACAAAAAACAATATATTACACCCACATCGATCTTTACTATAAAAATGTCAAGCCTTCCAATCTCTTTAAACTATTAAAAATAGCACTAGGCCTTTCGGTTTCCAATCGAATGAACCCTTTTTGAGTTTCTACGGCAACGCTTTCCTGAGCAATTTAGGTCTTTTATAACGCTTTAGGTCACCTTTAATCCCTTTTTATGGCTTATAAACACTTTAGATCTCTCATAAGCTCTGTAGGTCTTTTATAACACTTTAGTTCACTTCTAAACAGTTTGTATCACGTGTTAATGCTTTGAATAGCTCATAAGAACTTTAGGTCTTTTATAAGGCTTTAGGTCACTTCTAATCCCTCTATATCATTTATAAACTATTAAGATCAAACAGTTCGTGGTAACGAACTGTAAGTAAGGAGCGACCCGGCTCAATGGTAACCGAAACTCTAGAAAACGGGTTATTGATACCAATAGATATATCAAAAGAATCAGATTTCAATGATGATTTCAAATATATAACTTTCATCAAGTTTAGTGCTACCCATCAAAAGTTACAAGCCTGAGAAAATTTGGCTGATTTTCAAAAAAAGGGGGAAAGACCCCCTAAAAGTTATAGAACCCTAATGAAAATCGCACCATCATATTCAGCGTATCAGAGAACCCTACTGTAGAGGTTTCAAGCTCCTATTTACAAAAATATGGATTTTTGCATTTTTTGCCAGAAGAAAGATCACGGGTGCGTGTTTATTTGTTTTTTTGTTTGTTTGTTTTTTTTTTGTTTTTTTTACCCAGGGGTGATCTTATCGACCCAGTGGTCCTAGAATATCGTGGGAGGACTCAGTGGAACGGAAATTAAAAGTTCTAGTGCCCTTTTTAAGTGACCAAAAAAAATGGAGGGCAACTAGGCCCCCTCCCACGCTTATTTTTTTCCCAAAGTCACCCGATCAAAATTCTGAGATAGCCATTTTGTTCAGCATGGTCGAAAATATGATAAATATGTCTTTTAGGATGACTTAATCCTCCGAAGTTCCCAGAGGGAGGGCTAAAAGGTATGAACTTTACCCAATGTTAACATATAGTATTGGTTATTGGGAAGTATACAGAAGTTTTCAGGAGGTTTTTTTTCTGGTAGTGGGAGGGAAGGGTGGGTCGGTGGTTATGTTGGAGGATCTGTTCATGAAGGAAGTTTTCATGGGGGAAGGGAAATTGCCATGAAGGGGGCACCGGACTTGCCAGCATTATTTATTGGTTATTGGGAAGTATACAACCATTTTCAGGAAGGATTTTTTCTGGAGGGGGGGCTAGAGGAGGGGGTTACTCTGGAGAATATTTCCGTGGAGGATGTTTCTTTGGGGTAAGGGACATTTCTATGAAGGGGGCGCCAGATTTCCAAGCATTATTTAAGAAACGATCAGAAATTAAATAAAAAAAAACAAGTTTTTTCAACTGAAATGTAAGAAGGAATATTAGAACTTAAAACGAACAGAAATTATAACGTATGTGAGGGGGTTCTCCCCCCACTCAATAACAAGCTCATTAAGCTACAGATTTTTTTTTATTGATTTAAAAATAGCTATATATTATAATTAAAAGGCCTTTGTGATTCAGGGGTTTCTGAATCAAAATTTTTTTTAACTTTTAGCGTAAAGAGCGTGGTATTGACTAAGGGGAGAACCCCTTCATATAAGTAATAACATATACGTAATAAAAAAAACAATAAAAAAACAAGCGATACGGCTCAATAGTACTCGAAACTTTTAAAAACGAAATTTTGATGTCAATAAATGTATCAAAAGAATGTGTTTATAATGCTGATCCTAAATATATAAATTTTATTAAGTTTAGTATTACTCATCAAAGGCTACGAGCCTGAGAAAATTTACTCGATTTTTTAAAGAGGGGGAAACATCCCCTACAAGTGAAAGAATTTTAATGAAAATCACACCGTCAGATTCAGCGTATCAGAAAACCCTATTACATAGGTTTCAAGCTCATATCTGCAAAAATCTGCAACTTTGTATTTTTTGCCAGAAGAAAAATATACGAATATAGAAGTTAGTTACGTAAGTTAATTTGTAAAGACATCCATTTAGCAAAAGAAAAGTAAAATTTTTATACAAATAAAAGCTGCATTAACTAAAAAACGATCAGAAATTTAAAAAAAAACAACAAGTTTTTTAAACTGAAAGTAAGGAGCGACATTAAAACTTAAAACGAACAGAAATTATTCCGTATTTGAAAGGGGATGTCCCCTCCTCAACGCGTCACTCTTTACGCTAAAGTTTTTTATTGTTTTAAAAATTGAATTGTGAGACAGGGTCAAACTTTAGCGTAAAGAGCAAGGCGTTGCGGAGGGGACAGTCCCTTTCATATACGGAATGATTTCTGTTCGTTTTAAGTTTTAATGTCGCTCCTTACTTTCAGTTTAAAAAACTTGTTTTTTTTTATTTAATCACTTATAAGCACCTTAGGTCTTTTATAACGCTTTAGGTCACTTCTAAAACCTTTACATCACTTATGAGTGACTTAGATCACTCATAAGTACTTCGTTTCCTTTATAACGCCATAGGTAACTTCTAAGCCCATTATATCACATTATATCATGTTGAAATTTATCATTTCAATCATTGAAATGATAAATTCATCATTGTAAATTATCATTGAAATTTACCGTTATACCATATGCCCCCAGGGCATAACTTATAATCCTTGCCCTGAGGGTTGTGGGGGAGTGTCCTCCTTAAAAACATGTTTTCTATCCGTAAATCAAATACCCTGAACCAAATAGTTATCTCAAACTTTGGGCTGGATACGTTGGGGAAAATGTTGGGTGTGGGGGGGATAGTTTACCCCCGATCAATGTCAATAATTAAAAAGTGCTCTAGCTTTTCGAATTCCAAATTTGATGAGCTTTTTTTGAAGTTTTTACGACAACATCTTCTTTAAAAACCTTATATACACCCAAGGCATAACTTAAAACCCTTGCCCTGAGGGATGTGAGGGAGTGTCCTCCTCAAAACATATTTTCTATCTGGAAATCAACTACGCTGAACAAAATGGCTATCTCAAAATTTTGATTGGGTGTGCCTGGGGGAATGAAGGGCGTGGGGGGGGGGGGGCTAGTTGCCCTCCAATCACTTTCGACTATTAAAAAGTGTAATAGCCCTTTGAATTTCCAATCGAATGTGCCTGTTTTGAAGTTTCTACGACAACGCCTTCCATAAAAATCTTATATGTTCAAATCTTATAAATCTTATGTTATGCCCCCTGGGCATAACTTAAAACCCTTGCCCTGATGGTTGTGGGAAAGTGTCCTCCTCAAAACCATATTTTCTATCTGGAAATCAAGTATGCTGAACAAAATGGCTATCTTAAAATTTTGATTGGATGTATTTGGGGGAATGATGGGCGTGGGGGGGGGCTAGTTGCCCTCCAATCACATTCGATTATTAAAAAGAGTACTAACCCTTTGAATTTCCAATCGAATGAGCCCTTTTTGAAGTTTCTACGACAACGCCTTCTATAAAAACCTTGTATGTCCCCTTGCCCTGAGGGTTGTGAGGAAGTGTCCTCCTCAAAAACATATTTTCTATCTGTAAAACAACTATTCTGAACAAAACGGCTATCTCAAAATTTTGATTGGATATGTTTGGGGGAATGATGGGCGAGCGGGGGGGGGGGCTAGTTGCCCTCCAATCATTTTCGATTATTAAAAACGGCACTATCCCTTTGAATTTCCAATCGAAGGAGCCTTTTTGAAGTTTCTACGACAACGCCTTCTATAAAAAACTTATATGCCCCCAGGCCATAACTTAAAACCCTAGCCCTGAGGGTTGTGAGGAAGTGTCCTCCTCAAAAACATATTTTCTATCTGAAAATCAATTACGCTGAACAAAATGGCCAACTCAAAATTTTGATTGGATGTATTTGGGGGAATGATGGGCGTGGGGGGGGGCTTTTAGTCCTCCAATCACTTTCGACTATTAAAAAGGGTACTAGCCCTTTGAATTTTCAATCGAATGAGCCTGTTTTGAAGTTTCTACGACAGCACCTTCTGTAAAAACCTTATATGCCCCCAGGACATAACTTAAAACCCTTGCCCTGACAGTTTTGGGGGAGTGTCCTCCTCAAAAACATATTTTCTATCTAGAAATCGACTATGCTGAACAAAATGGCTATCTCAAAATTTTGATTGGATGTATATGGCGGAATGACGGGCGTGGGGGGGGCTAGTTGCCCTCCAATCACTTTTGACTATTAAAAAGGGCATTAGCCACTCTAATTTCCAATCGAATGAGCCCTTTTCGAAGTTTCTACGACGACTTCTTCGATACGCAGTGCCCGGGTATGGAGAAAAAAAAACCAAAAAACAAACAAACAACACATTGTGCCCACATCGTTTTTTAATTAAGCAGCGCTAGCGCGCTGCCTATGATCAAGCGCTTTTGAATACTCTTAAGCACTTCAGGTCCATTATAACGCTTTAGGTCACTTCTAAACATTTTACATCACTTATAAACCATTTGGATCTATTATAAGCACTTATGGTCTTTTATAACAGTTTAGTTCACTTCTAAATATTTTATATCACTTATAAATGATTTATATCGCTCATAAGCCAATTTAGATAACTCAAAGATAGAAAGGCTTTAGATGACTCAAAAGCATTGTAGGTCTTTTATAGTATTTTAGGTTACTTGTAAACCCGTTAAATCATTTATAAACGCTTTAGATCGCTCATAAGCACAGAAGTTAGTAAAGTTGCAGTAAAATTTGTAACACTTATTTTTCAGAGGGTCCCGTTTTGTCCCAGAGTACCACTTTTGCGGGTACTATGGGTCAGGGTGGTGGGTACTTTTGAACACCATGATAAATCAATTAAAACTTCGTATATTTTGTGGTATAAAACTGTAAAAATACAATAGACTTATTAAAAAAAAAATATTCAACAGAGTAGTTTGGTCAGGTCTGCATCACAGCTGTCATCTTGGCAATGCGTTTAGTTCCGCCTGAGACCATTAGAACTGGCAATTTGAAACTTCTGAACTATCGACAAACGCTTTATCGCGCTCTTCCGGAGACGTAAACCTCCAGGCTGAAACGTTTCCTTTCAAAAAATTTACAGTGTAGCTGTCTGGCTCAACCTGAAGCACTTCACCAGTGTAGAATTTCGATCCCTTTTTCCCCTTGTATTCGACTAGAACAAAGTCACCGGAACAGATACTGGGAGTCACAGGCTCCTCTTCCGCTAATCAAAAATCTTCAGAGCTGAACGAGTCGTCAATATCATTATCATACTCAAAATCCCCTGGTTCTGCTTCATATCCATTTTCGTCACTGAATGTTAGCAAGCTTATGATTGTTTTCTTCTCAATCTTCGGCGTTTAGGCAGGAGGCTCGTTCTCGCTTTTCTATGGATCTCTCTTCTCTCATTTTGTCTTTCTTTCGTTTTCTGCAGCTTTGATCGAGTCTTTCACCAGTGTAGAAGTCAATATCTTGGATACTCAAGACTTACTGCCTGTCTTTCTGTTTGTAGCTTCCCTTCTTGGCAGGGGTATAATATCTTCTGGCACAACAAACGAGGTTGAATGGGTCGTAGCACTGGGACTCGGGCTCAACTAAAGCTCTTGCGGATCTAGTAAATTTTTGTAGACAGTGACAGACTGATTTCCTAGCTCAGTAGTATGTTCTCCTCGCAAAGCAGGAAGAAAGTCAGACTCTTGCCACACTCCAGTATTCAGCGGAAAAATTCCAGGCTTTGGGAATCCGCTAGTGATATTAGTCTGAGATAAGGCCTTAGAAAAAGCAGCCCCCAGTCATTCACCGATCTCATATTCCGTCACTGCTCGATCAGGATGAAGTCTCAACCACTTCTCTATTGCCTGTGACCAGTAAGTCTTTAAAGGTCCATAAACGGTAACGTCGAGAGGTTGCAACCTAGATGATGTGTGCGGCGGGAACGTAAGTAAATATATTCCCTTTTCTTTGGCTAACAAAATTGCATCGTAACTGGTGTGATTTTCATGATTGTCCATCAGAATCAAGACAGGATTCTCAGGAGATGGGTGGACATGCAATACAAAGTGCTCCAAATGCAGCAAAAACAGATCCTTTGTCATCCAAGCATTTCCAGGGTTGCTACTTGCTATTCCAGCAGTCTGTATGGGGGCTGCAACAAGAAGCCTTTCTACAAAACGTGCTCGTGGGAAAATCAGAAAGGCTTAAATAAATCCTCCCATGGCATTTATAGGGCCCACCATGGTCACCAGCTTTCCTCTCTCTTGGGAAGTCGTAGCACCAAGCTGCTTTACTCCCTTCAGGCTCAGCACTCTTTGACACTTGTTCTGGACATTCGTGAGCCCAGTCTCATCGAGGTTGAAGATTCGGCTAGCAGGGAACTTTTATTTTGAATACAACTCTCCAAGATTCCTGTAAAAAGTGTCAACAGCAACACGATTGAAACCAAGAATTCTCTGGATACTTGTAAGTTCCAGCCTTCGAAGCGAAATGAAAGGATGTTTTCTAAGAAAGCCATACAACCAGTCTTTGCCTGCAGATTTTTCTTTGTCCCAGCTTGACGGATATGCAAGTCCGTTTCGTTTCGCCATAAGCCAAGCAAGCTCTCTGGCTCTCTTGCTGGAGAGACCATAGTGCATTCGGGCTGCTTGAAGGATGTACTCTTCAAGTTGAAGCTCCTGCTCAATCGTAAATACTCGCCTGTTGTCATAGGCGGGAGTGTAACTAAACTATTCTTTTTCTTCATCCGTTCTGTCACGAAACGCAGTGGCAAATCTGCTGAGTTGACCGCTTGACATTGTAAACTTCAGCAGCTGCTCGAAGTGGCATCCCATAAAGGTGAGCTTGCACTGCTTTCTTCATGTCCTCCTCATTCCAGGCGTAAAGTGACGGATCAGCTTTCCTCGTTTTTGGCATTCTAAAACGAAAGAAAGAGTTTTTAGTTTATATACTACATTTAAGTTCTTCTAAGTTTATATATTATGTGAGACTTAAATTTAATTGAATAATTAGAATGTATGGAGCTTCTGATTGAATTTAGTTTTATGGAATATAGAAATAATATATGATTTTGTATGATATAAAGAAAAAAATTATAGAGTTTAGATTTGAAGTATTTGCGATTTAGATTGTAGGTTTTGGATTTGAGGTCTTAGATTTGAAGACTTAGATTTGAATTAGTGGAGTTTATTTTATGAAAAAAATTGAGTAATTTTTTAGGGAATGTAGAAATAGTATAGGATTTTTATGAATTTTTAGATTATAGATTTGAAGTAATTTGTTTAATGATTGTTGGAATTTATTTTAAACTAGTGGAATTTATTTTATGTGTTGAGGGGGATTCGATTGGCCTGGATTGTAACATATTTGATTTTTGGGAGTTTTTTTTTAGGATTGTTGTAGCTAACCTAATAACAAAAGGCCCATCGAGAGTAGAAAAACGAAAGAAAAAAGTCAACATAAGACAAGAAGCATGCTTTTGAAAGTTCTCTAGGCTAAAGCAATCAAGGGTACCCTGGGACACAATGAACTGAACCTGTCCCAGTGTACCCCGGAACACGTGTCCCAGAGTACCCTAACAGTACGAACTTAAGAAAAAAATTAGTTTAGCCACTAGATGGCAGAAGAACACAACAAAATTTATACCATCGTAAAGCTCATAAATTTCTCTATCTAAAGGTTCGATCAGACGCGTAGGATTTTCCTATAAGGTTGAAAGGAAATCCTCATAGGTTGAAAGGAATTCTGTTCAGACGTCGTTTTGACAGATTTTTAAAGTCTTATAGCAAGAAATTTGAAATATTACAAAATGTCTTTGAATTCTGACCTTGAAGATTTAGCTGTAGTAGCTGCTCTATTAGGTGCAACTGTTTCTACTAGTATCTGCAGCAGAAGAGCCAGAAAAAAAAGAAGATGGTGGGTTCGTCCAGTACATGCTGTGAGAGTAAAGGTGCAGATTAGGCATCCCTGTAGCGTAGGGTACAGAGGCTCTACCAATAGAATCAGGATATACAATAGGTGATTTGGGTATTTGTTTAGCCTTGTTACACCTCATAAGGAGACATGTTAAGAAAACAATTCTTACTTTAAAGTATGTATAATGATACTAGTTCTTATATTATCCAAGGGTAGAACCTTTATCATCAAGTCTTTCCTTTAAAAATCCTCAAAAGAGAAAAAGTTTCCAAATATCGGTATTTGTTTAGCCTTGTGACACCTCATAAGGAGACATGTTAAGAAAACAATTCATACTTTAAAATATGCATAATGATCCTAGTTCTTATATTATCCAAGGGGAGAACCTTTTTGGGAGGTTCTCCTTTTGGGAGGGGAGAATTGTTTTTTAACATGTCTCCTTATGAGGTGTCACAAGGCTAAATAAATACCCTGATATTGTCCAGCATAAGCACAATTTAAACAAATCAGTTCCTACTGTATATCCTGATTCTATTGGTAGAGCCTCTGCACCCTACACTACAGGGGTAGCCATTCTTCACCTTTATCAATTTATTTATGTTGTGCATCTACTGGACAGTATCTGTGCAACTTTACTGCCTATTTTACTGGATAATATACAGTAAGAAATAGGTTGTTTTTATCAATGGTAGCTAATCTGAACTTTTACTGTTCCCCCTCTAGTGGGAGGGAGCAGAGACCCTCCAACACAACTAGGATAAACAGTAAAAAGTGAGTCATTTGTATTCTGCTTCTATGGAAAAGTATCTATGCAACTTTACAGCCCAATGGACTGAATAATTTACAGTTAAAAATAAGTTGTTTTTGTCAGGGGGAACTAGTCTGCAACTTTATCTTTACAGATTCTTGAATTAAAAAAACCTAGCTCCAGTTTAGTTTTTTGCTCACTTGATGTTTGTGGTGTAAGCTCCTCGGCAAACCTGTTATAGAGCTGCCCATGTACCATATGGTGCAGGTGTACTGGCCAATAGAACCAGGATATACAGTGAGAAGTGATTTGTTTATATTCTGTTACTACTGGACAGTATCTGTGCAATTTTACAGCTCAATTGGATGAATAATATTGAGTAAAAAAATAGGTTTTGTTTACAGTGGGCAGCTTTACTACAGGTTTGTGTCCTTGAAAATTTTGATTTATAGGATCAGAGGAATGAATATTCAGAGTAATTGATTATTGTATTTGGACAGAGCATTAAATTTTCAATTGAACAGTATATGTATTTCTTATCTATTTTATTATGGTCCTGTATTCCAAATTGATCAATTTTTCATTGTTCCCTGTCACCATGCAGTGGTTGCAAGAGAGTAAACATAGAGGAATTTGCTACCTTTTAGATCAAATTCCATTTTGTATTGTGACAACTCTACACCATATACTGCAGGGGTGCCTAATCTGTCCCTGTATCAATGATTGAAGTAGCATCTCATAGCCAACAAAAGCTTTAGGTCCTTTTGAGCACATTAGCTTGTGTTTTTTTTTAATAAATAAGGATATAATCCTCTACAACGCAGCCCAACCCCCTCATAAAAGAAGAGTAGGGAATCTGTTTCCGTAACTATACCAAACCGTCTATTTTAAAGTCTCTTGGATTAATTTGTATATATTTATTATTTTTGCTTGTACTTGGCATCCACACAAAGACCTGTGTTAAGTTGCAGTCGCACCTAGGTTCCAGGCTTCTACATTCACGTTGAGTATTCTCTCTTGATAAGATCTGTGTTATTGGCCGCTTATTTGTTGAAATTTAAATTATATTTTACCTCATAGAATATTCTCATCATCTAGTTAGTGAGCACATCACAAAGAAAATGACTGGGTAAGGCTTACAAGCAGAGTTTTCCTAGTGACATATAGTAGGGATTCCTCATCCAATTGCAGAATAAAATTTGATGATGTAAAAATGATGAAGAAGATTGGATCTATTAAACTAGTGTGAGGGGAAAATGGTGTTTTCATAACTGTTTTAATTAAAGTTAGTAGACTTCAACATTTTCCTAGTTCTGTGATATTGATAAAGTTCTCATGTCTTCTAAAACCAAATTTTATGAAAAGATTATGTAAATCAAATTCTCATCCAGTTTCTTTCAGTTGAACACTGTAAAAAACAGTCGAGATCCCTTCAAGATGGCTCCAAAAGGGAGAAAAAGGCCCAAATATCCACGAGTGGGTCTCAGAAAAGAAGAGACGAGAAGCTTTGGAAGTGGTTTCAGAACCTTCGGTTTCTCAAAGATCACATGGCAGATAGACAGACACAGTCAAATTTTGTATAAGTACTAAATTTAAGCATCTCATATTGCTGATTGACTAGGAATATTTTAGTATATTTAAGTCAAATATTGAATTAGCAAAGTTTGCAAGTTTTGTATTCCATCAGTTAATCATGCCCCACACACATACTAATGCTTGTCTCAAAGATAGTGGGGAGTCTTCTTTCCTATTAGTCAAGGAGTCCAAAAAGTTTTAGTTTATAGAGCAAAGCTCTGCAATAAGAACATATTCCTTCTATTGATTAAATTAAAAAAAAACAAGTGAAAGGGGCTGTCCCCGCCGCAGCACCTTGCTCTTCACTCTAAAGGTTTTAATTTTTAAAAAAAACAGAGTAGTTAGAAATTAAAGCTTTAGGGTAAAGAGCGAGGGATTGTGAAGGGGACAGCTCCTTTCATATAAGGCATAATTTCTTTTCATTGTAAGTTTTAATGTCGTTCCTTGCTCTCATTTAAAAAAACTTGTTTTTTTCTAATTCAATTTTGAACGTTTTTGAATTAATGCAGGTTTTGATTTTGGCTCACCGTACATGAATAATTAAAATAAAAAAATTGAATATTAATTTTACTATTATTTGGTTGAATGGCTTTCTCGAAACCTATTTAATTTTATTTACGAACGTTTTTATTAGTAATAAATATACGTAACTTACGTAACGAACCTCTTTATTCTTAGATTTTTAATACGTAAATTAGAGGGTCGCCCCCTAGTCAATACCTTGCTCTTTAAGCTAAAGTTCA
Organism: Artemia sp. Qi Xiang Cuo; assembly: GCF_049724085.1. Classification (NCBI taxonomy): domain Eukaryota; kingdom Metazoa; phylum Arthropoda; class Branchiopoda; order Anostraca; family Artemiidae; genus Artemia; species Artemia sp. Qi Xiang Cuo. The sequence continues at coordinate 35,608,023 of NC_142806.1, forward strand.
AATTTTGTTCCAATTCTTTAAAAATTGCCCATTAATCACAAATGCCGTTAATTAGAATAAATGCTCATATGAAAGTACTAACTAATCTTTGGCTTAAAGATTAATGTATTGACTAGGGAATGAACCCAATCATATACGTAATGTTTTCTGTCGTTTAAAGTTTTGATGTTGCTCCTTACTTTCAGCTAAAATACTTGTTTTTTAATGTATAATTTCTGATCTTTATTTAAATAATGCTGGGAAATCTAGTGCCCCCTTCATAGAATGTACCTTCTCCCATGAAAACTTCCTTCATGGTAAGATTCTCCCACATAACCCCCGAACCACCCCCCCCACCCCCACTACCACAAAAAATCCCCTCTGAAAACGTCCGTATACTTCCCAATAACCAATACTATATGTTAACATTTGGTAAACTTCATAACTTTCAGCCCTCCCCCCGGGGACTTCGGGGGATTAAGTCATCCTAATAGACATAGTTATCATATTTTTGACCATGGTGAACAAAACGGCTCTCTCCAAATTTTGATCGGGTGACTGTGGGAAAAAAATGAGCACGAAAATGGGGCTTAGTTGCCATCCATTTTTTTGGTCACTTAAGAAGGGCACTAGAACTTTTAATTTCCGTTCGAATAAGCCCTCCCACGATATTCTAGAAGCACTGGGTCGATACGCTCACCCCTTGGGAAAGAAATACAAACAAATAAACATGCATCCATGATCTTTCTTCTGGCAAAAAATGCATAATTCTACATTTTTGTAGATAGGAGCTTAAAACCTCCGTAGTAGGGTTCTCTGATACGCTGAATATGACGGTGGGATTTTCATTAATGTTCTATAGCTTTTAAGGGGGTCTTCCCTCCTTTTTCTGAAAATCAGTCAAATTTCATCAGGTGCGTAACTTTTGACAGGTATCACTAAAGTTGATGAAACTTATATATTTTAAATCACCATTAAAATATGATTGTTTTTATGTATCTATAGGTATCAAAAGTCCGTTTTCTACAGTTCTGGTTAGTGTTGAGCTGGGTCACTCCTTACTTACAGTTTTTAACAATGAACTGTTTGAAAACTTTTTTATATAGGTGCTATGAAATACCCAAATATCCCTTTGTAGATCAAATTTTTGAATAATAATAATAATTATTAAATGTAAAAATATTGCCACAAGCCTCTTACAAAATGTATTATATAAATTACATTTTTTACATAATTTAGGTTGAGATAGAAACACAAGATGTGATCGAAAAAATCATTCTGTCTGGTTTCAATGATTCATCGGGTACTTCAACTTACCAAATACCGTTCAACTTCAACTCCAATCTCAACTGGACCTCCAAGCTCGAGTGTATGAATACTAGCATCAAGTCCTGAGACTTTACAGCCTCCTTCAAAAAAAGGGAAAGTATCCAATAAAACTTCACTGCTTGAGGAGGAACTGATAAATGCAATCAGATAAGATGTTGATTGCGACAAGGTATTTTGCACAAGTCTTGTTGGTGATCTGGAGAGGCTTAATCGGGCCACTAAAACTTTCCTCAAATATAAGATTCAGCAATTGGTTTATTTAGTATCCAGCGGCCAAATGAGAGACGAAAGTTAGAAATTTATTCCATTAAATTTCAAAACGTTATTTCTTTTCACTTTTTGTTAGAGCTTTCTTATAAAAACTTTCTTAAATTAGATAGTTTAGGTAAAAGACAAGAAAAGCTGTTACTCTATTGGAATAAATACTCGTTTTGCCAAGGTAAAGCACCTTCATTTGAATAAAAAAATTCAGAAAAATTATTGCGAATAACAATTGCTGCACTGCTAGAATTGTTTGAACCCTGGTGATTGAGTGTTTGCCCCCAGGTAGATTGCACTGCATGCCTCCATGTCCCATCAATTACGCTTTCATTGCTGCTTGTAGTATCACCGAAAATTCTGGGACAATAATCCGAGCCTCTTGCTATTAAAAAATTGTCCAAACAGCAGAATGTCTTTATAATTGAGTATTCGTTTTGAGCTTGCTGTCAATTGTTACATTCGAAATCCGCCATCTAGCAGCCAGAATACCAAAGGCATTTTCTACCGCAAGTCTTGCCCTGGATAACCTATAGTTGTAAACTCTTTTCTGCCTGTCTGCTATGCTTAATCCACCAGGATAGGGTCTCATAATATTTTTTCTCAGAGGAAAAGCCTCGTCAGCTACAAAAACATAAGGCATCACCATCCCATTGGCAATTGGTTGTGGATGTGGTGTGTCAATTGTCTCATTTATAATTGACCTTCCAAAAGTTGATCTTGTAAATACACCAGAATCTCCTGAGCGGCCTTCTGATCCAACATCTACTAGCAAAAATTTATAGTCCGCATTCACGACAGGCATGAGAACAATGCTGTAGAACTTTTTGTAGTTTTAGTACTGAGAGCTATTATTCTTAGGGCATCGAATTCCAATATGCTTGCCGTCTATCGCGCCAATATAGTTTGGGAAAGTCCAGTGACTCTAAAATTTTTTGCCAGCAGTTTAAAAATCTTCTTGTTTAGGTGCCTTCATATATTTATCCTTTAAAACGTCTCAAATAGCTTTTTTAGTTTCAGCTATTATGTTTGTGACGTTCCAACGGCCTACTAAATATTGATAAGACAAAGATCTTTTTGACTAGCCTATTGGCAAGTTTCTTAGTGTAATCACCTCTCTAACATGAGGTTAGGTGGTTTCCCTCCAATCCGCTAGTTACTTTTGAATTTTATCATAAATTAATGTCATTTTTTCTTGGAATTGGCAAGTTTAAATAATCATTTAATTAGTTTACAATTCTTTGTCTTTTTTTTTCTATTAGTACCATTAGATTTGCTAACCTTCCTGAAGTATTTATGTTTCATAAAATTTAACTGACCAATAATCTTCTATCAATAGAATATGCTTGAAAAAGAAGGTCTAGTCAAAATCCTTAAATACTTCATAAGCACAACAGTGACTTTGATTGGACAGTTCTGAAATTGGTTTTGCTAGATTAATATTCAATTAAATTTTAGTTTTTTATACTAAATTTACTGTTCAATCGAATTTGCGGTGGAGAAGGGGTAGACAATGGCTGTTACAACAGAGGGTATGCTGGTGATTCAAATCACTCCTACTAATTTGTCATTCAAGTAGCCTGCAATACTTGTTGAATTTTTGTTGGTTGGATAAAAAGTCTATTAAAAAGAAAAATGAAAAAAAGTCAAGTTCAAATCAATTTATTTTATTTCAAGACAAAGTTCACATCAAATTGAGATAGTTGAATCCTGAAGAAAAATGTAGAAAGTATATAATTTTATTTTAGCAGTTTAAGTAAGAATAATCTTCCTTCATAAGTTTGAGTCAAAACAAGATTAAATTGTGAACGAGCTGGGAGTTTTGCCATTTTTTATATTTATTTGTCATTTTTGATATTTTTGGCAAATTCGTGTTTGCTGTCAATAAATAAGCACAAATTAAAAAGAAAAATCAAGATCGAAATTTTAAGCTGAAGTATAGACAGGTAGAAAGTATGGCAACCTTAAGGTAAAATCAAATTGAGATTGTTGAACTAACCATGGAACCTGAGGAAAAGTGTGGAAACTATCAGACTTTATTTTAGCAGTTTCAGTAATAATGATCTTCTTTCATAAGTTTGAGGCAAAACAAGATTCAATGGTGAGCTAGCTGTGAGTTTTGCCATTTTTTAAGTTTATTTGTCATTTTTGACATTTTTGACAAATGCGTGTTTGTTGTCTATAAATAATCACAAATTAAAAAAAAAAAAATCAAGATCAAAATTCTAAGCTGAAGTATAGACAGGTAGAAAATATGACTACATTCATATAAAATTCCTCTCTTTAATATTACCGTAAAATAATACTTAAAATTTATTTTTTTAACATGGAGTAGCATGAACATGATCACATCCCCACAAAAAAAAAATAAAAAAATTGGATAGACCCACTTTGAAAGAGAATTCTGAGATTGCCAATGTTTTTTTTTTTCCAAATTTAGGAAATATCTTTGCATGTCTTTAAGACCTTATAAGTTGGGATTGAGCAAAATTGTGAAGCTGAAAACAATTTTCTTGTACTTCATTTAAGCTGAAGATCTATTTTGCAAGGTTTCAATTTTATAACACACAAATTTTTAAAGGTCATCAAAGGTCAGGCCCCTCTAGAGGGAGAAGGAGTAGAGGTAGGTACTTCAAAATACCTTCCCAGGGCATCCTTTAGCCTGTAGACCCATCCCTGAAAGTTCCATTTCCCTAGCCTAACCCCTTTCCAGGATATCCAAAAGTAGCTAAAGTAGAATTTTACCAAAGTGAAACCTTGCAAAATAGATATTTGGCTTAAATGAAGTACAACCAAATTAGGTAAATTTTTACCCAATCATATTATTGACTTATTAATAAAGTGAATATACCACTCAATGCATTTTTTTATGCTCTTTCCAAATATAATAATCATTTTTGTTGGAAATGAATTTTACCCCCACCCTTATATACACCAATTAAGTATATAGGCCTAACTTATAACATTAGAGGGGGTGGGGCAAATTTTCTGTATTGGTTCCATTCTATTACAAGGGCTTCTTTACCTCCACCCCCCTAACGTTGAAATATATACCCTGAATCGGTATATATAAGGGTGGGGTAAAATTCATTTCTGAAAAAAATGATTATTATATTTGGAAAGAGCATAAAAAAAGGAAAGAGCATAAAGATCGATACCAAAAAGTAATACTTGACTTCTCTTCTTGAGTAAATATAGAGCTAATAGTTTTTTTCTGCTTTTTGTTCAATCCCATATGTGCGTTAAAACGGGTACACCGGACAGATTTGATATGGAAAGTTCTGCGCTATTACTGCATCCCTAATACGTGAGCCGTTTTGTGTGAGAAAAAAACACGGATATGTGTGACCCATGGGTTACTAGTTGTGAACTAGTTTATTTGGTCAATATCTACCAAATCATATTATTGAGTTAGGAATAAAGTAAATTCACTATTTGATACCTTTTTTTTATGCTGATTATGAATATAATAAGCATTTCTATCGGAAATGAATTTCAGCCCCCCCTATATAGACTATGACCAACCTAACCCTGACTGGACAAATATAGGGGGGGGGGGGGGGCTGAATCTCATTTCCTATAGAAAAGATTATTATATTTGTAATAAGCATAAAAAAAGGCATCAAATGGTGTATTAAATTTAGTCCTAACTCAATAAAATGATTTGGTAGATATTGACCGTCTATTTGCACTGCTAGGTAAAATTCTAGATGATGAGCTTTTTGCTAGGCTTAGCCTGCCTATTTCAGAAAGTAGCCCAGTGGCTAGGCTAGAGTAACAAAAAAGAACCTACAGTAATGAATTGAAAGCCTAAAACATGTCCTGGGAAAGTATTTACAAGCTCTTTCCACATATTCCCTTTTAGAAGATTGTATAGCCTAGACTAGGTAAAGAAGACAGTTCTAGACTATTGACATAACCTAATCTAACCTTCTCATCCCAAGAAAAATCTGAATAATCTCTTTCCTTAATTCTTCTTTTTAGTTAAATGTTTTGTACCTAGGTTTTGAAAACAATTTTAAGGAGTTAGTCCTAATTCAAATAGACAAGTAAGCAGCATTAAACCTATAACTGTTTTCTAAATTTGATATTGCTTATAATTTCCATTTTTTAAAAACCTTGTAAATGAAGAATTAGCAATAAAGTTCTACTTTTAACCATCTTGTAAAGGGGTTAGGTTCAGAAAATGAAACTTTCAAGGATGGGTCTAAAGGCTAAAGTATATTCTTGGGAGGTATTTTGTTATACCTACCTCCACTCCTTCTCCCTTTAGAGGGTCATGAGCCTTAAAAAATTGTGTTCAAAAAGTGAAACCTTGCAAAATAGATATTCTGCTTCAAGGAAGTACAACAAAATTGTTTTCAGCCTCACAACTTTTCTCAATCCCAATTTATAAGGTTTTAAAGATATGCAATTACATTTCGAATTATCAGTAAATTTTGAAAAAAAAATGTTGATGTGGCTTAAAATTCTACTCAAATAACAAGAAATGCATTTTCAGAACTAAAGCCAGAGAAAAAGAAACTGATAACTGAAAATTAAGTTAAAATATTGTTTGGTCAAAATTTCAATAAATATAGACCTGTCATGTAGACAAATTTCAGAACCCTCTTGAGAGAGAAGGAGTGGATATAAGTACTTCAAAACACCTTCCCATGACATACCTTAGCCTTTAAACCTATCCTTGAAGGTTTCATTTCCCTAACGTAACCCCTTTCCAAGATTTCCAAAAGTACCTAAGCAGAATTTTACTGAATTAGCAAAGGGATTAGGCTCTAAACACTTTTCTTAAGCCATGTTTGTGATGTAAATCTTTTCTGAAAGTTTCAATGGTAAAATTCTAGATAAAGGGCTTTTGGCTATCTTAGAATAACAATAATAATAATATAGATTTATTACCTGCCAAAACTGTAAAA
>NC_142806.1:36345767-36461934 GCF_049724085.1 Artemia sp. Qi Xiang Cuo
CATCAACACGCTCAATATCCCTTTCGTCTTTGGCATTATTTGGAGCAATGACTGTTTGATCAATGACAGTAACGTTTGATGGTGCTTTGTTTTTCATCGATTCATCTTTATATTCCATCGTAATATTTTCTGACAATGCCCTTTTTATTTTTCTGGCAATTTCATTGTCTATTCTCACATTTTTTTTACACAGGTAACAGTTTCGACACGTATACAAGATATGGTTTACGATATTAACAGAAGAGAAGGCCTTTCTTTTATTTATCTTCCGTTGAATGCTAATACCCGAACGGTGACGATTCGATGTATCAGTAGGTAATGTGTTAGTTGCAACAGGAATAAGGAGTTGTCCTCTATCATCAATGATTATTTTTATGTTGGCATTCTCTTTGAGTGCAATCATCTCTGGAGATCTCAATCTCGCATAATCACCAACATAAGAGTTGAATTTTTTCGGTGTTCCAAAGAAATTTAATTCCTTACTGTCATGACAATGCATACATACATTTCCAATAGAGCTACCACCGGTACTTGTTTCAAATTTTAAATACTTCTATTTGTCGGCATTCAATGCTAAAATAACCTTGTTATGTAAACACAGTTTATTAAAATGCTCCACCTTCCCTCTTTTTTTTTAAAGATATTACTTATGTGTTTATCATTCCACTGCCTAAAAAATACTTATTTAATACATGCAACAGATGAGGTAGTGTGAATAACCGCTAATAGAGTACCGGTGGGGAAGTCGAATCGTGTATCTGACCAATCAAAACGTACAATTGTTATAACTGTAATCATATTTTTAAATATTAATTTATTTAAAAAAATAAAAAAATAAATAAATTTTAAAAATTTATATTTTTGAAAAAATATTTTTTCTTTTTTGAGAAAGAAAAAAAAAATAAACAATTTTTTACATAAAAATAGTGCTTAGAGCTCAATCTTAAACATCCAAAAACGATGGTTCCGTGATATAAAATAGTTTTTAACATGTTCTATGGATTTATCAAGATCATTTATGTTCTTACGTGCCCACTCCGCGAAGAGCCTAACCTCGTTCGCAGGAGGATGATAACTCCCCTCAACTTAGGGGCGCTTAGGTTCTTCTAGATAGAAAATGAGAATCCTAGGGTAATATTTTTGAATTAAAACATTATATGTTGGTACACTGCCTTGTACGTAAAGTGCTTCAAGTCCAAAAAAGCTGCAAATTCCACTGACTTCCTCTTGGACATTTCTCTGCTCCCGAGCAGTATTATTAAATGATGTTACTACTATATAAGAGAATCCCAGTTTATTTATATAACGTAATGTAGTACTCCACAAGCTTTTATCATACTCAAACAGATTACAGTTCACTAACCAATAACCATTTAGGGTTAACTTACCTTTTTAGGGGGTGACCATTTAGGGTTCTCCTACATGCTGGATATGAAAGTGTGTTCCCTGGCATGCTGGATCTGAAAGTGTATTTTCTACTCATCATTTGATGGATGATTTATCATCTGTTGAAAATCTGATATTGTTACAATTGCTTAAAGTTAAATTTAAGTCGTATATTAACCGTTTCGAACTTATTAAAAATTTAATAACCTTTAATTTATAAATAGCAATGTAAAGAAACATAAAAAAAAAAAAAAGAATATCTTTGCTTATTAAAGCATTTTTATGTTTTGGAATGCTTAGTATAAAGATATCACGGGGTATAAGGATATCAAAGGGTATTTCATTGCATGATTTAAGAGACTAAATCGTCTAAGATCTCTACCATTATACAGAAGGCTATGTTTGTCCTTTTTCTGTGTTTTTACAAGTGTCCTTAACTGTTTACTTGTTTCACTCGAATCGTTGTCAATTTGTAAAGGGATATTTTCACCGTGTATTTTGGTAGCTTGCATCAATATGGTATCGTTCCATCTCGGTCGCTTTTCAGGGGTATTTTAATTTAATTAATACACTTACTCCTTAAAAAAAAAAAAAAAAGAAGAAAAATGTATTAATTAAAAAAAAAACCCAAATTATCAGATAAATTTACCCAATAAATATGATTCTTTTTTTTTTAGCGCTATATGTTATATTGTATTATAAATATTCAAAAACTTTTTAAACTAAAAGTAAGGAGAAACACTAAAACTTAAAATGAACCAAAATTATTACGTATATGAGGGGGTTCCCTCCTCCTCAACACCTCACCTTTCACGCTAAGTTCAAATTTTGTTCCAATTCATTAAAAATGACCCCTGAATCAAAAAGGTAGCTTAATCAGAATAAATAGCTCTTTTGAAAGTAATAGACAAACTTGAGCCTCGAGAGTGAGGTACTGACGAAGGGCCAACCCCACTCATATAGGTATTTTTTTCAATAATAGGGGGCAATGGCTCCTTTTATCTTATTTGTCACCACTACTATCCTTTTCTCATGCTGAATATATGTTGGAATATAGACATTTTTATTTTTTAACAGTTTAAATGCCACAAAAAGGAATATTTTAAAAAATAGGTGGCAATATATCATAATAGAAAAATTTACACAACAACTAACAAAAGATACTGCTGAATATAGCTTTGAATATTGTACTTTCTAAAATTAAAATACTACGTTTACAAATATCCATAAAACTCTATTCTGTATATGAATGGGGCTGTCCCCTCCTCAACACCTCACGTTTTAAGCAAAAGTTTGACATTCTCATAACTCTTTTTTTTAAAAAAATAAAAAACTTTAGCGTAAAGAGAGCGGCGGTGAGGCGAGGCCAGCCCTGTCCATAAGCGGAATAATGTATGGTTGGTCTAAGTTTTACCGTCATTACTTTCGTTAAATTTAAAACAAAACTTTTTTTTTTTATTTAATATAAATAATAATTTACATAAAAAGTATTTTTTTAATTTTTTGTATAAATTATAAAAATAAAGTATATAAGAGCAATAGCTTTCGAATGAGCCATTAAACGTAAATCTAAAATTGCTGGTAGTCTACTAGCCCCAGCTTTTCCACTTGAGACATTGCACCAAAAGTGCCGTTTTTAGTGCCGTTTTGAAGTTGCTGATGGTTGAATTTATAGGAAGAATGTAGATATGATTAATATCTTTTATACGAGCTACTAAAAGTCTGTATAGATACCTGCGATAGCAATACACCCAAAAATAATACATCCGATGCCGATACGCTGTGCAGCCCTTTCCCCAGGGGACTTGGAGGGTCAAAATATCACCAACACCCAATATATTTGACTCTAGCAATGTCTCTTGTAAGCGTCAAATCTATTAAGTATCTGATGTAAGCACCCCATTCTTTAATTACCCGTGAGGTATTCTTAAGCATCGCATTACCTTTACGCTAATACCTCTTCGCAAAAAATTCGCAAATCTCGTAAACTAAAGAAGTAATTACATCACTGTTGCTAGCTCTATCATTAATCTCCAATAATGTAAATACACCACTCATTTTTTTCCTCTACTAATATCCTTGCAAATAAAAACTGTTCTCTTTGAATTCAAGTCTCTTACTAATATTAAGTTTAAATAAAACTGAAAAGATAAACCGTTTTTTTCAATACGTTTTTAACCTAAAAAAAAACTTTTAATTAAACCCATGAAACTAATAGTCAATTTTAAAAAAAAAAAAAAACCTACTAATCAACTTACAGATGAATGACCACGGATTTAACCTAAAAAAAAACAAACTTGTATATCATGAACTAGAAATCTACGTCAGAAAAACTTGTCCTTAATAGGACCTGTATTAAATGACCCTGGTAACTCCAATTACTTGAAAACCTACACACATATCTATGCCACAGGCGTAAGTTTGCATTTAGGTTTTGAATGCATTGGACGGTTACTACTTGCTGAGATGCCTTATTGGGAATTAGCATTAACACAGTGAATTTTGTTTTAATCTTAAGGCGACATTTAGTTTTTAAACATAATTGGAAAATAGGAGGGTGGGCGTGGGAGGGGAATTACTTTCCCTCCAGTCACTTTTGACTATTAAAAAGGGCATCAGCCCTTTCTATTTTAATCGAATGAGCCCTTTTCGATGTTCCTACGACAACTCCTTCGATACGAAGTGCCCTGGTCTAAACAACAACAACAAAAAATAATGCATTATACCCATATCGATCTGTACTATAAAAATGTCAAGCGTTCCAATCACTTTCGACTATTAAAAAGGGCACTAGGCCTTTCGATTTCAAATCGAATGATCCCTTTTTGACTTTCTACGACAACGCTTTCTAAGAACACCTTACATTCCCCCAGGGCATAAATTACAGCCCTTACCCTAAGGGCTGTGAGGGGGGTTGTCATCCTCAAAGACCTAATTTCCAGAACTTTCAACTACGTTAAACAAAATGGCTATCTAAAAATTTTGATTAGATGTGTTTGGGGAAATGGTGGGCGAGAGAGGGGCGTTAGTCCCTCTCCAACCACTTTCAACTATTACAAAAGGCACTAACCCTTACAATTTCCAATCAAATGAGTCCTTTTGAAGTTTCTACGACAAAACTTTAAATAAATACCTTATATGCCCCCAGGGCATAACTTAAAACCCTTGCCCTGAGGGCTGGGGGGTTTTCACCCTCAAAGACCAGAATGTTTCAGAATTTTCTAGAAATTTCCAGAATTTTCTACTATGTTGAACAAAATGGCTATCTGAAAATTTTGATTGGATGTGTTAGTAGAGAGGGGGGTACTAGTCCCATACCTCAGCCCTGCTGCCACCTACAACTTTTTTAATTAATTTATGCATGTTTTTATGGTTTTTCGCACTGAGAATGAAAAAAAAAAGGATTTTTCTCACTTAAAAAAAAATGGTTTTTCTCACTTTTATGTATGTTTTTATGGGTTTTCTCACCGAGAGTGAAAAAACAGAATTTTTCACACTCGAAAAACATGATTTTTCTCATTTTTATGGATGTTTCTTGGATGTCAACAACAATTGCTGGATGTAGACCAAAGTTCAACAACAATTTCTGGATGTATACATAAGTTCAACAACAAGTCCAGGAGAATTGTCTCCGGGCGAAGTTTATTAATGTCTTTGGTGTTCGTCCAGGAGAATTGTTTCTGGGCGAAGTTTATTAATGTCTGACGGATGATGTCAAGATTGATTGATTTGTTGGTGTTCATCCAGGAGAATTGACTCCGGACGAATGCTTTTGATCTTAGAGATGAAGAGATTAACGCGGGAAAGGGTTTCCTAGGAATTTCAAATGTGACAGTGCAGGGATGTCAAAACAAAAGGAACACGCTGAAATTACGTTTAGAGATTATTTGGGCGAAACCGTTTTAGGTATTTTAGGGAATTATTTGGGCGAAACAGTTTGAGTCATTTTAGAAGATTATTTTAGAAAATAAAAGCAGACTTCTTAAAATCACATCAACTAATTGTCATTAAATGAGACCTTTGTTTTATTTTGTCGTATACGTTTGGTTGGTACAAAACCAGAACTTTTGAAATCCGACCAAATGAAGGTCAGTAAATGATTCCTTTTTCTTGTAAACAAGATTGGCTGAAACAAAAGCGGAACTTTAAAATCACAACAACTGACGGTCAGTAAATAATTCCTTTTGTTTTTTCTTGTTAAACATGATTGGTTGAAATAATAGCGGAACTTTTAAAACCACAACAACTGAAGGTCAGTAAATAATTCCTTTGTTTTTTTTGCTAAACACGATTGGCTGAAATAAAAGCGGAACTTTTAAAATCACAACAACTGAAGCTCAGTAAATAATTCCGTTGTTTTTTTTGTTAAATACGATTGGCTTAAATAAAATCGTAACTTTTAAAATCAAAACAACTTAAAGTCCTTAAATAATTCCGTTGTTTTTTTTTGTAAAACCTAATTGGCTTAAATAAAAGTGTAACTTTCAATATTACAACAACTGAAGGTCATTAAATAATTCCGTCTTTTTTTTTTGTCAAACACGATTGGCTTAAATAAAAGCGTAACTATTAAAAACATAACATTGGAAGTACATTTAATGTGTCCTTTTTGTTTGTTTTACACGTTTTATTTAAACAAAATCGTAGATCTTAAAATGACACAACCGTAAATAAATTACATAATTCCTTTGTTTTTTTTTGTTGTTCAAGTAGGGTTTTATTAAGCTCGTAACTTTTATAATCGAAGAAACTGTATATCATTAATTAAGTACGTTGTTTTTTCGGTTAACACAATTGTATTAAACATAATTAGAAACTTTAGAATAACAACACCTGAAGGTCAGTAAATAATTCCTTTGTATTTTTTGTTAAACACAATGGGTTGAAATAAAAGCGGAACTTTTAAAATCACAGAAACTTAAGGTCAGTAAATAATTCCTTTGTTTTTTTGTTAAACATGATTGACTGAAATAAAATCAGAACTCTTAAAATCACAAAAAGTGAAGGTCAGTAAATAATTCCTTTGTTTTCTTTTTTTAAGCACGATTAGCTTAAATAAAAGCGGAACTTTTATAATCACAACAACTGAAGGTTAGTAAGTGATTCCTTTGTTTTTTTTTGTTAAACATGATTGGCTGAAACAAAAGCAGAACTTTTAAAATCACTACAACTGAAGGTCATTAAATGATTCCTTTTGTTTTTTTTGTTAAAAATGATGCGATTAAGCAAAAGCGTAATTTTTCTAATCACAACAACTGATTTTCCGTAACTGATTCCTTTGTTTTTTTTTTGTAAAAAACTTTTTGCTTTAATAAAAGTATAAATTATTAAAAAACCAAAAATGAAGGTCAGTAAATAATTCCTTTTGTTTTTTATTTTTAAACTCGAAGTTCCGAAACACATACGGAAAACTTATAAACACAAATGTCTATAATTAAATTATTACTTTTTTTTGTTAAGAAAGATTGAAAGGAGCATTATTGAACCAAATAGAATCAAAAAACCTGCAATAACTTCCACTATTCCTTTGTTTTTTTTTTGTTAACAAAGTTTTTCTTAAAAAAAATTGGGAAGTTTAGAAAAAAAAAAAAAGACGGTAATTAAAAGATTCCTTTGTTTTTTTGTTAAAAAAGTTTGGATTTAACAAATTCGGAAATTTAATATTCACAACAACTGAAAGTATGATTTAAATAAATTTTTTTTAATTTTTTTTAACGAAGTGCTTTAACAAAAGCAGACCATATGTAATCAATAAAAAATTATTTAATTAAATGATTAATTTGTTTTTTTGTTAAATAAGAGTTTATGAAAAAAAAGCAGAACATTTAAAATAAAAACAACTGAAGGTCAGTAAATTATTCCTTTGTTTGTTTTGATAATAAATATTGTATTAAATAAAAGCTTACATTTTAAGATCAAGCCAAATGAAAAAAATTAAATAATTCCTTTGTTTTTTTGTTAAAAAATATTGGATTAAATAAAAGCAGCCATTTTAAAATAATAACAGCTAAAGTTCATACAATTAACCCTTTGTTTTTTTTTGTTATTCACGTGTGTTTTACGTAGAATCATACCTTTTAAAAACACAACAACTGAAGTTCATTAAACTATTCCTTTATTTTTTTTGTTAATCACTATTGGCTTAAATAAAAGCGTAAATTGTAAAATCACAACAACTGAATGTCAGTAAATAATTCCTTTGTTTTTTTTTGTTAAACACGATCGGATTAAATAAAAGCGGAACTTTTAAGATAAAAACAACTTAAGGTCATTTATTGATTCCTTTGTATTTTTTGTTAAACATGATTGTTTGAAAAAAAAGCGTAAATTTTAAAATCAAAACACCTGAAGGTCATTAAATAATTCCTTTGTTTTTTTTTTTTAAAAGAGATTAGTTTAAACAGAAGCGGAACTTTTAAAATCAAAATAACTGAAGGTCAGTAAATAATTCTGTTTTTTTTTTGTTAAGAATTATTAATTTAAACAAAAGCGGAACTTTTAAAATCACAACTGAAGGTTAGTAAATGATTCCTTTGTTTTCTTTTGTTAAACACGATTGGCTGAAACAAAAGTGGAACTTTTAAAATCACAACTGAAGGTTAGTAAATGATTCCTTTGTTTTTTTTTTTTAAACACGATTGGCTGAAACAAAGGCGGAACTTTTAAATCACAACAACTGAAGGTAAGTAAATAATTCATTTTTTTTTTTTTTTTAAAAATGATTGGCTGAAACAAAAGCTGAACTCTTAAAATAATAAAAAATGAAGGGAATTAAATAAATATTTTGTTTTTTTTTTTAAAAATTATTGTTTTAAATAAAAGCGGACATATAAAAATAAAAGCAAATTAAAGTAAGTAAATAATTCCTTTGTTTTTTTTTGTTAAAGACGATTGTCTTAAACAAAAGAGGAACTCTTAAAATCACATCTGAAGATCATTTAATTATTCCATTGTTTTTTTGTTGTTAAGCAAGACTGACTGAAGCAAAACTTGAACTTTTAAAATCACAACAACTGAAGGTCAGTAAATAATTCCTTTGTTTTTTTTTTTAAACACGATTGGTTGAAATAAAAGCGGAACTTTTAAAATCACAACAACTGAAGGTCATTAAATAATTCACTTGTTTTTATGGTAAGAACTATTGGCTGAAACAAAAGCGGAGCTTCTATAATCAAAGGACCTCATGGTATTACAATAGTTCATTTGTTTTTTTTGTGAAGACAGAGTTGATGAAAAAAAAATGGAACTTTAATAATCACTACTAAAAGTAAGTAAATAATTCTTGTGTTTTTTTGTTAAACACGATTGGACGAATCGAAAGCAGAATTATAAAAATCACAACAACTGAAGGTCAGTAAATGGTTCCTTTGTTTGTTTTTTTAAACACGATTGGTTAAAATAAAAGCGGAACTCTTAAAATCACGCAAACTAACACTCATTAAATAATCAAGTTGTTTTTTTGTCAATCACGAGGCGTTTAAATAAAAGCATAACTTTTAAAATCGCAGCAACAGACGTTAATTAAATAATTCCTTTGTTTTTTTTTGTTACTAGCTTTTGGCTGAAACAAAAGTATGCCTCTTGAAATCACAAACACTATAGGTTAGTAAATAATTCCTTTGTTTTTTTTTGTTAAACACGTTTGGCTAAAACAAAAGTGGAAATCTTAAAATCACAACTCAAGGTCAGTAAATAATTCCTTTGTTTTCTTGGTTAAAAACGATAGGCTGAAATAAAAGCGGAACATTTAAAATTACAACAACTTAAGGTCATTAGATAATTCCATTGTTTTTTTTTTGTTAAACATGATAGGCTTAAATAAAAGTATAACTTATAGAATAAAAAAAAATTACATTAAGTAAATGTGTCCTTTGTTTCGTCTGTTAAACATGTTGGGCTTAAACAAAAGTGTAGCTTTTAGATTGATAAAAACTGAAGGGCAGTAAATTTTCCCTTTGTTTTTTTTTGTTATAAACTTTTGGTTTAAACAAAATCAGAGCTTTTAGAATCTTAACAAATGTAGGTCAGTAGACGATTCCTTTGTTTTTTTTTGCTATGATCGTTTTTCTTAAATAACATCATAAATATTAAGAATCACAAAAAATAAAGTTAATTAAATGATTCCTTTTGTTTTTTTTTGTTAAGCACTATATTACTAAACAATTGAGGAAATCTTATAATTAGAACTAAAGGTCATTAAATTAGTACTTTTTTTTGTTATTAAATACGTACTGAAATAAAAGTTTAAATCATAAAATCATAACAACTTAAGTTCATTAAATTATTCCTTTGTTTTTTTTTGTTAAAAAAGATGGTCTTAAATAAAATTTGGAAGTTTAAATTAAAAACAAATTTATGTATTAAATTATGGACTTTTTTTAGATTTATTAATCGTTATGATGAAACAATTGTATTAATCTTAAAATAAACGCTACAGTAGTTATTTCAATATTTCCTTTGTTTTTTTTTTTAAAACGTTGTGCTTAAGCAAAAGTGAATCATTTAAAATCACAACAACTGAAGGTCAGTAAATAATACCTATATTTTTTTTTTAAACACTATTGGCTTAAATAAAAGCGGAAATTTTAAAATCACAACAACTTAAGGTCAGTAAATAATTCCTTTGTTTTTTTTTGTTAAACACGATTGGCTGAAACAAAAGCGTAACTCCTAAAATCACGATAACTTAAGTTCAGTAAATAATTCCTTTGTTTTGTATCTTAAACCCTATTGTTTGAAGCAAAACCAGAACTTTTGAAATCACAAAAACTGTAGGTCAGTAAACAATTCCTTTGTTTTTTTGTTAAACATGATAGATTGAAATAAAAGAGGAAATTTTAAAATCACAACAACTGAAGTTCAGTAAATAATTCCTTTGTTTTTTTTTGTTAAACACGATTGTATTAAATAAAAGCGTAAAATTTAAAATTACAACAACTTAAGGTCATTTAATAATTCCTTTGTTTTTTTTTGTTAAACATGATTGGATTAAATAAAAGCGGAAATTTTAAAATTACAAAAACTTAAGGTCATTTAATATTTCCGTTTTTTTTTTGGTTATAACGATTGGATGAAACAAAAGCGGAACATTTAGAATCACAAAAACTGAAGGTCAGTAAACAATTCCTTTGTTTTTTGTTAAACACTATTGGCTTAAACAAAAACAAGAGCTTTAAAAATCACAACAGCTGAATGTCAGTAAATGATTTCTTTGTTTTTTTGTTAAACACGATTGGCTGAAACAAAAGCGGAACTTTTAAAATCACAACAACTGAAGGTCAGTAAATAATTCCTTTGTTTTTTTTTGTTAAACACTATTGACTGAAATAAAATCTTAACTTTTAAAATCACAACAACGTATTTTCATTTAATATTTCCTTTGTTTTTTTTTTGTTAAAAACATTTTGATTAAACAAAAGTAAAACTTTTAGAATAATAAAAACTGTAGGTAATTAAATAATCCCTTTGTTTTTTTTTGTTAAACAAGATTGGTTGAAACAAAAGCGTAACTCTAGAAATCACAACAACTGAAGTACTTAACTTGATTCCTTTGTTTTTTTTTAAAAAAGTGTGGCTGACATAAGTGCGGACCTTTGAAAATCAACACCACTGAAGTTCATTAGATGTGCCCTTTGTTTTTTTTGTTATACCCGTTGGGTAGTAATTAAAGCGGACCTCTTAATATCACAACAACTGAAATTCAGCCAAAGATCCCTTTTGTTTTTTTTGTCATACATGTTTGGTGTACTTAATCTCGTACACTCTGAAATAAAAACTTAAAGTTATTAAATGATTCCTTTGTTTTTTTTGTTATACACGATTGGTTGAAATAAAAGCGGAACTTTTAAAATTACAACAACTGAAGGTCAGTTATTAATTCCTTTTGTTTTTTTTTGTTAAACATGATTGGCTGAAATAAAAAATGGAATTTTTAAAATCACAACTGAAGGTTAGTAAATAATTCCTTTTTTTTTGTTAAACACGATTGAATTAAAAAAAAGGGGAACTATTCAAATCACAACACCTGAAGTACAGTAAATGATTCCGTTGTTTTTTTTGGTAAAATGAGTGGCTGAAAAAAAAGTGGAACTTTGAAAATCCCAACTGAAGTTGTTTAAATAGTCCCTTTGTTTTTTTTGTTCAGCATTATTTTCTGAAAAAAAAGCGTTCATCTTTCAGCAACCACATCTGCTGTTCATTCGATAATCCCTTTTGTTTTTTTTGTTATGCACGATTGGCTTATACAAAGGCAGAAATTTTAGAATCACAAAAACTGATGTTCAGTGAATGATTCCTTTTTTTTTGTTATTAACTATGTGCTGAAATAAGTGCGAACCTTTTAAGATCAAAACAAATGAAGATTATTAAATGATTCTTTGTTTTTGTTAAACATGATTGAATGAAAAAAAAGCGGAAGTTTTAAATTCACATAAACTGAAAGTAATTATATGATCCCTTTTTTTTTGTTAAACACGATTGTCTTATGCAAAAGCGGAACTTTAAAAATCACAACAACTTAAGGACAATAAACGTTTCCGTTGTTTTTTTTGTTAAACACTAGAGGCTTCAACAACAGTGAAGATTTTAGTATCGTAGAAACAGAATGTAATTACATGATTCCTTTTGTTTTTTTTGTTAAACGATATTCGTTTAAAAAAAACCATAACTTTTAAAATCACAGAAACCTAAAGTCAGTATAAAAGATTCCTTTGTTTGTTTTGTTAAACGCGATTTGCTGAAATAAAAGCCGAAATCTTAAAATCACAACAACTGAAGGTTAGTAAATAATTTCTTTCTTTTTTTTTAAACACGATTGGCTGAAAGAAAAGCGGAACTCTTAAAATCACAAAAACTGAAGGTCAGTAAATCGTGGTAAACACGATTGGATAAAAAAAAGCGGAACTTTTAAAATCACAGCAACTGAAGGTCAGGCAATAATTCCTTTTGTTTTTTTTTTGTTAAACACGATTGGCTGAAACAAAAGTAAAACTTTTAAAATCACATCTGATGGTATGTATATGATTCCTTTGTCTTTTTTGCTGAAAAAGATTGATTGAAATAAAAGCGGAACTTTTAAAATCACAAAAACTGAAGTTCATCAAATAATTTCTTTGTTTTTTTGTTAAACACGAAGGGCTGAAACAAAAGCGAACCTCTTAAAAAATCAACAACTGAAGTTCAGTCAATAATTCCTTTGTTTTGTTTGTAAAACATTATTTGCTGAAACAAAAGTGGAAATCTTAAAATAGCAACTTAATGTCTTTAATTGAGTCCTTTGTCTTTTTTGTTAAGCATGATTGGCTGAAACAATAGCAGAAATTGAAAAATAACATCAACTGAAAGTCGTTAGTCGCTTCCATTTTTTTTTTAAACACAAATGCGGGCGGCCCCCCAACCCCCTGGAACCACATGGCCGAAAGCCGGCAACGGGTGGGACCCTCACCCCCAGGTTAGGTTAGGTTATTTAACATTTCTAGGGTTAGGTTGGGTTACATAACATTTCTAGGTTAACTTTAACTAGGTTAAGTGGGACCCGGGGGATTTTCCGGCGAGTTAGGTTAGGTTAGGCTAGATTAAGTTAGGTTAAGTTAGGTTATATTAGTTTAGCCTACGTACATGCGCGTACTTAGGCTAACCTAATCTAACCTAACTTAACCTAACCTAAGCTATTCTAACCTAACCTAACCTAACCTAACTCACCGGGAAATCCCCCCGGGCCTCACTTAACCTAGTGTAAGTTAATTTAGAAATGCTATGTAACCTAACCTAACCCTAGAAGTGTAAGTTAACCTAACCTAACCTGGAAGGTGGGGGTCCCAGCCGTGGCTAGCTTTCAGCACCCTGGCCCCGGGGAGTGGGGGGGGGGGCCGCCCGCAGTAATGTTTAACAAAAACAAAGGAATTATTTACTGACCTTCAGTTGTTGTTATTTTAAGAGTTCCGCTTTTTTGCAACCAATCGTGTTTAACAAAAAAAACAAAATAATTATTTACTGACCTTCAGTTGTGATTTTAAAAATTCCGATTTTGTTTAAGCCAAACATTTTTAACAAAAAAAAAACAAAGGGATTATATCATGAACTTCAATCGTGATATTAAAAGTTTCGCTTTTTTTTAATCCTCAAGTGTTTAACAAAAAAAACAAACAAAAGGAATTATTTACTGGCTTTCAGTTGTCATTATTTCATAAGTTCCGCTTTTTTTTTATCCAACCGTTTTTAACAAAAAAAAACAAATGCATTATTTAATGAACTTATTTTGTTTTGAAGAGTTATACTTTTATTTCAGCCAATCGTGTTTAACAAAAAAACAAAATAAATTATTTACTAACCTTCAGGTGTTGTGATTTTAAAAGTTCCGCTTTTATTTCAGCCAATCGTGTTTAACAAAAAAAACAAAGGAATTATTTATTGACCTTGAGTTGTGATTTTAAAATTTACGCTTTTATTTCAGCCAATCGTTTTTTACAAAAAAACAAAATTAATTATTTACTGACCTTCAGTTGTTGTGATTTTAAGATTTCCGTTTTTATTTCAGCCAATCGTGTTTAACAAAAAAACAAAGGAATTATTTACTGACCTTCAGTTGTTGTGGTTCTTAGTTGTCCGCTTTTACTTAAACAAGTCGAGTTTAACAAAAAAAACAAAGGGATCGTTGTATGACCTACAGTTGTTGTGTTATTAGAAGTTCCGCATTTGTTACAGCAAATCGTGTTTAACAAAAAATCAAAGGAATTATTTACTGACCTTCAGCTTTTGTGATACTAAGAGTACCGCTTTTATATCCACCAATCATTTTTAACAAAAAAAAACAAAGGAATCATAATAGGACCTTCAGTTTTTGTGTTACCAAATGTTCCAAATTTATTTAAGAACATAGCTTTTAAAAAAAAAAAACAACGGAAACTATTTCTGAATTTCAGGTTTTGTGATTTCAAGAGTTCCACTTTTATTTAAAACAATCGTGTTTAACAAAAAAAACAAAGGAATTATTTACTGACCTATAGTTGTTGTGATTTTAAAAGATCCGCTTTTGTTTCAGCCAATTGTGTTTAACAAAAAACAACGGAATTATTTAATGACCTTCAGTTGTTGTGATTTTAAAAGTTCCGCTTTTGTTTCAAAAGTTCCGCTTTTGTTTCAGTCAGTAATTATTTACTGACCTTCAGTTGTTGTTATTTTAAAGTTTATGCTTTGATTTCATACAAGTGTGTTTAACAAAAAAAAACAGAATCATTTAATGACCTTTAGTTGTTTTGTTTTTAATAGTTACACTTTTATTTCAGAAAATAGTGTTTAACAAAAACAACAAAGGAATTATTTACTGACCTTCAGTTGATGTGATTTTAAAAGTTCTGCTATTGCTTAAGTCAACCGTTTTTAACAAAAAAAACACTTTAATTCTTTACTGATCTTCTGTCATTATTTTAAAAGTCACTTGTATTTCAGAAATATGGGCTTAACAAAAACAACAAAGATAATAATTCATTACCTTCAGTTGTTGTGTTTTTAAGATGTCCGCTTTTGTTTCATCCAATCGTGTTTAACAAAAAAAACAAAAGGAATTATTTACTGACCTTCAGTTGTTGTGATTTTAAGAGTTCCGCTTTTGTTTCAGCCGATCTTGTTTAACAAAAAAACAACAAACAAAGGAATTATTTACTAACCTTCAGTTGTGATTTTAAAAGTTCCGCTTTTTTTTCAACCAATCGTGTATAACAAAAAACAAAAAAAGGGATCATTTACTGACCTTCTGTTGTGATTTTTAGGATTCTGCTTTTTTTTAAATAAAAAGAGTTTAACAAAAAAAACAAGGAATTAATGAATTTACTTCAGTTTTTTCGTTTTTACATTTTCCGCATTTAAATCAGCACAACGTGTTTAACAAAAAAAAAGGAAATAATTAATTTACTTCAGTTTTTTTTATTTTAAAAGTTATGCTTTTATTTCAACCAATCGTGTTTAACAAAAAAAAAACAACGGAATTATTTACAGACCTTCAGTTTTTGTGATTTTAAAAGTTCCACTTTTATTTTAAAAATTCGTTTTTAACAAAAAAACAAAGGAATGATTTACTGACCTTCAGTTGTTGGGATTTTAAGAGTTCCGCTTTTGTTTCAGCCAATCGTGTTTAACAAAAAACAACAAAGGAATTATTTACTGACCTTCAGATGTTGTTATTTTAAGAGGTCCGCTTTTTTAATAACGAATCGTGTTTAACAAAAAAAAACAAATTAAATTTTTAATGAATTTCAGATGTTTGGATTATAAGAATTATGATTTGTTTTCAGCCCATATTGTTTAACAAAAAAACATAGAAATCATTTAATGACCTTAAGTTGTTGTGATTTTAAAAGTTCCGCTTTTGTTTCAGCCAATCGTGTTTAACAAACAAAAAACAAAGGAATCATTTACTTACCTTCAGCTGTTGTGATTTTAACAGTTTCGCTTTTATTTCAGCCAATAGTGTTTAAAAAAAAAAAAAAAAGAATAATTTAATGTTATTCAGTTGTTTTGATTTTAACAGTTCCGCTTTTATTTAAGCCAATAGTTTTTAACAAAAAAAAAAAAAGAATTATTTAAAGACCTTCAGTTATTGTGATTTTAAAGGTTCGGCTTTTATTTCAGACAATCGTTTTTAACAAAAAAAAAAGAAATTATTTAATGACCTTCAGTTTTAGTGATTTTAAAAGTACCGATTTTATTTAATCCAATCGTGTTTAACAAAAAAAACAACTGAATAATTTACTGACCTTCAGTTGTTTTGACTTTAAGAGATCTGCTTTTATTTCAACCAAACATGTTTAACAAAAAAAAAAAAGGAATCATTTACTTAGCTTAAGTTGTTGTGATTTTAAAAGTTCCGCTTTTGTTTTCTAAAATCATCTTCTGAAATGCCTCAAGCTGTTTCGCCCAAATAATTCCCTAAAATGCCTAAAACGGTTTCGCCCAAATAATCCCTAAAATGCCTAAAACGGTTTCGCCCAAATAATCTCTAAACGTAATTTCAGCGTGTTCCTTTTGTTTTGACATCCCTGCGCTGTCGCATTTGAAATTCCTAGGAAACTCTTTCCCACGTTAATCTCTTCATCTCTAAGATCAAAACATTCGTCCGGAGTCAATTCTCCTGGACGAACACCAACAAATCAATCAATCTTGACATCATCTGTCAGACATTAATGAACTTCGCCCAGAAACAATTCTCCTGGACGAACACCAAAGACATTAATAAACTTCGCCCGGAGACAATTCTCCTGGACTTGTTGTTGAACTTATGTATACATCCAGCAATTGTTGTTGAACTTATGTCTACATACAGCAATTGTTGTTGACATCCAAGAAACATCCATAAAAATGAGAAAAATCATGTTTTTCGAGTGAGAAAAATCCTGTTTTTTCACTCTCGGTGAGAAAACCCATAAAAACATACATAAAAGTGAGAAAAACCATGTTTTTTTAAGTGAGAAAAATCCTGTGTTTTTTTTCATTCTCAGTGAGAAAAACCATAAAAACATGCATAAATTACGTAAAAAAGTTGTAGGTGGCAGCAGGGGTGAGGGATGGGACTGGTACCCCCCTCTCTACTTGTGTTTGGAGGAATAGTGGTCGTGAAAGGGGGGTTAGTTACTCTCCAATCACTTTCGACTATTAAAAAGGGCACTATCTCTCTATTTCCAATTGAATGAGACCCTTTTGAACTTTTTACGGAAACTCTATCTATAAAAACCTTATATAACCCCAGGGCATCATTTACAGCCTTTGCCCTGGGGGTTCTGTTGGGTTTGTAATCCCTAAATACATAATTTATAGAAATTTTAACTACGTTGAACAAAATGGCTATCTATAAACTTTGATTGAATGTTCTTGAGAAAATGGTGGGCGTGAGAGGAGGTTTAATTACTCTCAACTCACTTTCGAATATAAAAAGGGCAATTTCAACTTAAAATCAATTGAGCCCGTTATGAAATTTCTACAACAACTTTCTATGTAAACCTTATATGCCCCCAGGGCATAATTTACAACCCTTGCACTGAGGGGGTTATCATCCTAAAATACCTAATTTCCAGAACTTTTAACTACGTTGAACAAAATGGATATCTCAAAATTTTAATTTTATGCCTTGGATGTGTTGAATCAAAATTTTGATTGGATGTGGGAAAATGGTGGACGTGAGAGGGGTGTTAGTTACCTTCCAATCCCTTTCGACTATTAAAAAGGGCACTAGCCACTCCAATTTTCAATCGAATGAGTCCTTTTCGAAGTTTCTACGACAACTCCTTCGATACGAAGTGCCCTGGTCTAAGACCACGAAGAAATAAAAAAAAATAATACATTGTGCCCACATCGTTCTTTACTTACTTGCGCTGCATATGATGAGTTTAAATCATTTCGAATGTAGTTTCCCAATTGCTATTTCTAACATCATTCGTGGCCAAGAATTTTATTTTCAAGTTGAATAGAATTATAGAACGCATTCACTGCTATACAGCTTTAGCCTTCAGGTGGATTTTGAAATTGATAGCCGACAGATTGTTTCTACAGACGAATTGTAAGTTTGCAGAATTTTTTTTCTTTTGCTGTTTTTAGATAAGATTTTCTTAATGTTTAATGCTCAATTGTTGAACGCCTGATAGATTAAAGAAAATACAGTCTTCTTCCTGAAAAAATATTACCCCCCCCCTAAGAAAAACCCTTCTATTGAGACAAAATTTAGCTGTAGACTGAGCTATGTAAAAGGTTGGGGAATTAAAGATTGAAACGGAAGTTACCCCAAAAATATTATTCATAAAACAATTTAAACTATTACCTATAGGGGGGGGGGGTATATTAAATTCCCTGTGAAACCATTGAAATATTTTGATAGACCCAGGGCCCCCCATTGGGACTTGTTCATTGTCTTTGGTATTTTGCGATTTCTCATAGGCTACTGGCCCAATTTGGCTTTTGTGTGTGCTCCCTTTTAATTGGATTCTTTTGATCTTATTGAATGCCACGGCGAATCTATGGCTCAATTTTCCAATAATTTGGGGTATATCTGAATAATGTCGACATTTTTGTTGTTGTCTTTGTACACCTTTACTCATACCATCTATTTTTTTTTAAGAAAATTAAGCTGTTTAACGTTATATTGCCTGTTTGTTTGAACCATATAGTGACCTAGTTAATTATTAAGTAAATTATTTTTTTAATGTAAAGCTGAGACGGCATCCTATCAAGGTGGTATCCAGAGGGGAGGGCGTAGGGAGGTATTTCATTTAAATGATAATATCTCGAATTTTTTTTAATTTAAAGCAGAGACTGCATTCAATGAAAGTTGTATCCAGAGGGGGGGGGGGGGGTAGGGAGCAATAATATTTAAATTATAATACCTCGATTTTTTTTTTAAGCAGGGATGCCAATAAGTTTATTATTTTTTTATTTAAAGCAGAGACGATATCCTATCAAGATGGTACCCAGAGGGGGGGGGGGGGGTAGGCATAGGAAGTTATTATATTTAAGTGATAGTAGCCTACCTTGATTTTTTTTTTATTGAAAGCAGGGATGCCAAAACGTTGAAAAGTTGACAAAAATTAACAAGATTTTCGTGAGATATACAGCACTTGTATAGTTTTATCGTAAAAAGGGAAAGGGACACATGCTTCCAACCCTTTTTTTTCTTATTGATGAAACGAGTTTACTTTGAAAACATTTATTCATATGTACCAGACAGATTCACACTAAAACGAATTGGTGACACGAAAGTGATATCGACATCCCCACCTAACGTTGCGCTCGAGTGACAATGCCGCCCTTGATCCAGTGCCCAACTTACATTAAAAGGCCAGGTCATAATAAAAGCTTTCAATTTGGGAGGTTCAAGGAGTAGTCTTTGACAGTCTTATGACTTCAGGGTACTAGATGTTGCAACGTTCTTACGTATCTACAGTGGTTTAAAAAATTCAGTTACCCCACAAATGATAACCAAAAATATGCACAATAATAATAAATGTAATATTTGGAATGTTATAACACTTTTTTCAAAGCTTAGAAGAAAAGAAAAAAAAGGCTAAATAGCCCTAACTAGGCTTGAAAGCTATTTTACAAAGAAACTCGTTGGAGATTTCCATGGAAATGACTATAGCAAAAGCTTTGAGCCTGGGTGGGGATCAAAGAGGAGTTCTTGAGTATTTTGACCACAAGTGAATTATTGTTGCGACTTTCTTAAATTTGGTAATTTTTGTGAGCCTTTGGAAATCAAAGCTTAAACTCAATGACTGATACTAAGTCTCCTAACGTTTTGCTTGGATTAAAAGTGACGAACTAGGAAGAAAATCTCAACATCTTCCTAGAGCTACTTTAGTCTGCATATTATTTCATTTAATTACATTTAAAACGGATGAGCTTTTCATTATTTACCTAAGAAAATAGCTGGCACTTCATTTTTCTTCATACCGAATAAACCATTAAGTGTTTTTTGTTTTATTGTAATTGAAGTCTTCTCATGTGAAGTGTTCATCATGTATTTTTCAATTTAATAAATTTACTCCTTTTAGGTGCAGTTTATAATTTAGCTGATATAAGGTATTTATGAGTTTATAATTTGGAATGAATCCCCAAAAGAAAAAATTAATAATATCCAAAAGAGCAGCCAAAAGCAATACAAAAATCAGCAGTTCAGCATTAGTCTACATGACATATATTCTATAAAGAAGCCAAAAAAACTTAAAATATATATTTTTTTTTAATTATTATTTAAAACCAATTTTTAATACAAGGAAGGCTTTTTAGGAATTCAAAAGAGCAAAAAAAAACGATCAATATCAAAGACGCCCATTTCAACCGTTTTAAAGGTGACAAAGCAGATATTGGCAAAGGGTATTATGAAAAAATTAAGCTTCTAAGTTCAAACTTATATTCAAAATTTTTACCCAGATAACTGACGAATTTTGTGATACGGTATTTGAAGTTTTGTGTGCAGTAATGCTTGATGAAAAAAAACTACTAATTTTAATAATTATTCATGTTAAGAATACATAGCTAATAGATACTTCAACTATTATGCAATGGTTCTGAAACGCCGCCACAGCCATTTCATCAGTTTCGAGCCAGCGACTTGTGAAGTTTTGAACTCATGAATAGGCTCGAATCTGTTGTAAATTTAAGCTGTGATTTCAGAAAGATTGATGAAAACATTAATGTTTGCGGTTAACAATGATCGCTCCGGCAGCGCACCGCCGACATCTTACCGGTGGTGCGCCGCTGACATCTTACCGGCGGCGGCGCGCTGTTTTTGCTCCACTGCCGCCGGTCTTCCCTCATCGTTGCGGCACCAGAGTCTAAATGCAATAGTAGTTGAGAGATGTGTACTACCACTAATGAGAGTAGCTGGGGTGTAAGTCACCTTCGTAGGAGTAGTCACAATCGGAGAGGCAAAGGTAGGTGTCATAATTGTCGTAGTGAAAGGGGTAATGGTAGAAGGAGCATTTGATTTATAAGTAGTGGTAATGGGGGCATAGTTTTGGTAGGAGTGGTCATTGTAAGAGTACTACTACGACAAGAGACAGTTATGATGAGACATAGTAGTATGAGGACCAGTCCTGATAGGGGTGGCTCTATTAGAATATGTAAAACATCTCTATTTGGATTAAAAGTTAGATTTATTTTGCGAGGAAGAATTAGTAACAATATTAAAAGAATCATCTGCAGCGCAATAGCGCTGCCTATGTAAAGAACGATGTTGGCACAATGTATTTTTCATTTATTTTTTTTTGGTTGGTTGGCTGGTTTTAGACCAGGGCACTTCGTATCGAAGGACTTGTCGTAGAAACTTCGAAAATGGCTCATTCGATTGGAAATTGGAAGGGCTTGTGCCCTTTTTAATAGTTGAAAGTGATTGGATGGCCACTAACACCCCTTCTACGTCCACCATTTCACCAAGCACATCCAATCAAAATTTCGAGATAACCATTTTGTTCAACGTAGTTGAAAGATCTGGTAATTAGGTCTTTGAGGTACCCACATCCGTCAGGGCAAGGGCTGTAATTTCTGTCCTGGGGGCATCTAAGGTTTTTATAGAAAGCGTTGTCGTAAAAAATTCAAAAAGGGCTCATTCAATTGGAAATTGAAATGGCTAGTCTTTTTAATAGTTGAAATTAATTGGAGGGCAACTAAACCCCCTCTCACGCCCACAATTTCCCCAAACAAATGCAATCAATATTTTCAGATAGCCATTTTGTTCAACGTAGTTGAAGTTTTGAAAATTCGGTCCTTGAGGATGATAACCCCCTCAGAGCCCTCAGATCAAGGGTTGTAAATTATGCCCTGGGGGTATATAAGGTTTTACAGAAAGCGGTGTTGTAGAAACTTTGGTACTTCATTGTTAAACGCACTCTTTTATATATGTCAAACTGGAGACGCGACAGAAAACCCGTTTTATATGGATTAATTCAAGACACTGCTATGCAGTAATGAATGCTTAGGTTGGTTTTCAATGTATTGACGATATTTAAACTATTGTGTCTTAGGGCTTATAGAGAGAAAAAGGTACCTAGGTTAGGTTACGTATTTATTATATGCTATGCTTTACAACCCACCCCCCTAATGTGCAAATATATAGCCCATATTTGTATCTAAACTATTGTATATTCATCCTATTTTATTTCATTTCATTAGCATTAACCAAACTAGCACTACATAAAAGTGTGTGTTTAACATAGAAGTACCGAAACTTCAAAATGGGGCTCATTCAATTGGAAATTGACAGGGCTAGTGCTCTTTTCAATAGTCGCAAGTGATTGAAGGGCAACTAGCCCACCTCTCACGCCCACCATTTCCCCAAACACATCCAATCAAAATTTTGAGATAACCATTTTGTTCAACATAGTTCAAAGTTCTGAAAATTAGGTCTTTGAGGACCCCCCCCCCCCTACACACACATAACCCTCGGGGAAAGGGTTGTAAGTTATGCCCTGGGGGCATATAAGGTTTTAAAGGAAGTGTAGTCATAGAAACTTCAAAAAGGGCTCATTTGATTGGAAATTGAAAGGGCTAGTGCCCTTTTTAATAGTCGAAAGTGATTGGAGGGCAACTAACCCACCTCTCACGCCCACCATTTTCCCGAACACGTTCAATCAAAATTTTGAGATAGCGATTCTGTTCAACGTAGTTAAAAGGTCTGGATAGGAAGAGTTGCCGTAGAAACTTCAAAAAGGGCTCATTCGATTGGGAATTGAGAGGGTAAGTGCCCTTATTAATAATCAAAAGCGATCGGAGTGTGAATGCCCCCACCCCCATGCCCATCATTTCCCCAAACACTTCCAATCACCATTTTGATATAGCCATTTTGTTGAACATAGTCGATGGGTCCGAAAATTATATTTTTCAGTATGACGACCCCCCTCCCACCACCACAGCCCTCAGAGCTAAGGTTGTAAGTTATTCCCTGGGGGCATATAAAGTTTTATATAAAGTGTTGTCGTAGAAGCTTCAAAAAAAGCCCATTCAATTGGAAATTGAGAGGGCTAGTGCCCTTATTAATAGTCCAAAGTGATCAGGGGGCAAATGCCCCCACCATGCCCATCATTTCCCCAAACACTTCCTATCAGCATTTTGATATAGCTATTTTGTCGAACGTAGTTGAAGGGTCCGGAAATTATGTTTTTGAGGATGACAACCCCACCCCACAGCCCTCAAGGCTAAGGTTGTAAGTTATGCTTTGGGGGCATATACTGTTTTTATAGAAAGCGTTGTCATAAAAACTTCAAAAAAGGGCTCATTGGATTGGAAATTGAGAGGGCTATTGCTCTTTTTACTAGTCAAAAGTAATCGGAGGGAGAATCACCCCCCCCCCACATGCCCATAATTTCCTAAAACATATTCGATCAACATTTGATATGTCCTTTTGTTCAACGTAGTTGAAAGGTCTGAAAATGACGTTTACACACATAGCCCTCAGGACAATGGTCCTAAGTTGTGTCCTTGGGGCATATAAAGTTCTTATTGAAAGTTTGTCGTAGAAGCTTCAAAAAGGGCT
The DNA here is from genome assembly GCF_049724085.1 of Artemia sp. Qi Xiang Cuo. NCBI lineage: Eukaryota > Metazoa > Arthropoda > Branchiopoda > Anostraca > Artemiidae > Artemia > Artemia sp. Qi Xiang Cuo. The sequence continues at coordinate 36,369,163 of NC_142806.1, forward strand.
CATTCAAATTGAAACTGAGAAGACTAGTTCCTTTTTTATTGGTCGAAAGTGATCAGAGGGCAAATGCCCAACAGGCCGATCATTTCCTCGGAATATAATTTGCACTTTACTGATAATTTTTTTTTAATGTTTTCACTTTTATAACTTTAAGAAATAAAAAATTAATTAAGATTTTAAGGAATATATATCAGTACATGCATAGTAAACTGACATTGCACATTTTTTTCAGTAAATTCATTTTACTTATTTCAGTAAAGTACAAATTATATTCTGGCGTCTAGAAAGCATGGGGTTTAGAACCATACTCATATTAATTCCTGCTCGTTTTGAGTTTGACTCTGTTATTTATTTTAACTTCTATTTGTTTTGGTTTTCATTTATTTATTGATACTGATTTGTGGTAGTTGTATGTTTTGTAGATTATTTGATTCTATTTTTGTTCATTTTTGGTTTAATGGAGTTCTTTACTTTTCTTTTAAAAACTTATTTTGTGGAAATTTTTTTTTTAATTAACTAGAAAATAAAAAGGCCCCTGGTTCTGATAACAAGGTAAATGGGGGTTGTTAATACGATAGTTATGAGGCTAGTAATAAGTTACTGAAGATCACAAATATGATCTTTGTAAAAGGGGAAGTACCTAGCGATTTCAGGAAAACTCTTTTTAAACCCCTGTATAAGAAAAGTGATAACAGTGATTGTGATAATTATAGAGGCATTAGCCTGGTTTCTGTAAGTAGTAATATATATGCTGATTTGACGACTACATTGACGACTACAAGCCTGAGGCATGAATATGCAGTAAAGTTTCACGTGCACAATGTAAAAGCGACCAATCCTTTTATAACTATAAAGTGGTCAAACACGTTATGAGAGTATAGTCGCGATTGTATAAGACAATCAGACTGGTCATTCCTATAGATTTCAATTGCACATGGATTTACACTTGAATATAAAGTACAGTTTCACGTGAACATTTTAAAAAGCGAGCAAACCTATAAAGTGGTCAAACACGTTTTGAGAGTATAGTCGAGATTGTATAAGACAATCAGACTGGTTATTGCTATATATTTCAATTGCACATGGAATTTCACAAGAATATGCATTACAGTTTCACGTGCACATTTCAAAAAGCGGGCAAACCTATAAAGTGGTCAAACACGTTTTGAAACTATAGTCAGAATTCTATAACACAACCAGACTGGTTTTTGAGGCAACACCCATTTTTTTAGGGCCAAACAGAGACAGCGGAGGTTATTCTATATACGATAACTTGATAGTTGATTGGATTCAAATAAAAGGAGTGATTTTCATTGCAGTTCATATTAGTAAGAGAATTGAATTCAGAGAGAATAGTTTATTTGAGAGGATATTAGTAGAGAAAATGAGTAGAGCATTTACACTATTCGAGATTGTTGGTGGAGCCAGTAGCAGCAAAGATATACGAGTACCAAACGTGGCTGTGAAAATAACAGGAGGCTGTAGACTATGCCTTGAATGGGACGATATGTATGCTAGATACGTGATATCATTAAGCAAATTTAAAATGGAGGAGCAATTATGTTTTGCTGCGAAACTGAATATTGTGCATATAAATAGACTTCAGGCAGCATTAGATGTGCTAGTGAAATATATTGATGAGAACAAATTGCATCAGTGATTATTATTGTTGTAATGCTCAATAAAATTGTTTCTAAATCAAAGGTATTTTTCTTTCTATAGTACACTATCGTATATTTTTGAAGTAGAAAAAAAATTCTGGTTAGTCTGAAGTTGGTTGTGAGAGTGTTAGGACTCTAAAAAATGGATAAAATAGAGAAAGAGTGAATCATGGTGAATCTAGTGCTTATGGGATAACGTTTGATTCTAGATGACGATTTTCTAGAGTTGTCTATTCAAAGGAAGATATTTTCTCTGGGAATGCTTGACGATATAATGAAAACTGATTCTCCATCATTGGAAAATTTCTTCAAGCTTTAACGCTGTGGTCCAAATGTATTCAAAAAATTTATTTACATATTGATCACGACCAGGAAAAATGATATTGTCGATATGCTCTTAAACACCAGCTAAGAAATTTAGGACTTTTTTTCTCATGAGAAAGATGGTGTTCACGGATGATTTACTCCTCTCTCTCTCTCTTTGTCTATCCCAGTCAATTTTTTGTTGTTGGTTGCTCAGTTTCATTGTGGCAGTGAGAGTGTCAACACATGAAAAAATGTTCCACACATGTCCACTATGCATGTGCCCACTGGGCAGCTGGTCATCATGTGAGAATTGCACAATGATTGATGAGCTTGATGAAAAGTGTAGATTATGCAACCCGTGTAAATTGCATAGAGGATATAATGTACAAATTAAAGGTTGTAATTCCTGTCTTGAAGAGATGTGTGACTCTCATACTAGAGGGCACCTATACTCGAATTGTCACTATGATGAATGTAATCAGTGGGAGAATACATATCCCGCTTTTATTGGAAGGAATTCTAAGCGTGATTTTAGTTTACTGCTGCGAGATTGGTATCGTCATGGTTTTAGATTGTTCTGGGAGGAGGAACCGGGTCAGTGATTCAACTGTTGGAACATTAAAAGAATATGGTTTCTACGTCATCGTTGTGAAGACAATGGGTATTATGATTATAAGCCCACTGATTTTTATTTGGCTGTGACGGAATGTGATTCGTCACTTGAGGACACTGTTTGTGACATTGCTTCAACTAAGCAAATTAAAGCATGTGAATTCTACAGGATGAATGAGAATAGTATCATTGACTATACAAAGAGATATGACAAGAGTGAAGTTAAACTCTACTGTAGAAAATGTGACCCTGACATCGCAGCATATCAGGATCAGTATACTTTGAGTTTAGATAATCTACCTGCATTAGTTGTTCTCAGCCAATACCTATACCTAGTAGAAGATGAAATCTAAAGAGTAAAAAAGTCGTTTTTATCCTGTATATACATATTTTTCATTTATTAATAAACAATTTCACATACATTTTTAGAACATTTTATTCGTAGGGCACAAAAATCAATATTAAACACGCTTGTACGTATATTTTCCACTAGAAAGTCGTTCAATCGAGGTAAGTTAACGTAAATGTCGAGAAACTGCTTGTAGGTATAGCCACGATATCTGAACATGAAAAAGAGTAGTGCGTGTAAGCCACATGTCTTAGTCGTTAAATCCTTTACTCTTCGTTGATTTTGAATAATAGTTTTCCCACTGCTTTCAATAAAATTGCTGATGTGTGGAGTGTAGAATTTATACGATAGGCCAAGAGGATAAAAAAATTCAATATTCTTCGCTGTTTGAAAGATGCAAAGCCAATGGCCTGCCTTCAAAGTCGATGGACTGCTATTAACAATGATTAGGGTATTTTTACCACTTGGAAATTTTTCAATGAAGTCCGATGGTATGCAATAGGACTTGTACTGGGACATGTATGGATCCATATTAAACACGTTGATTATTTGGTTTGTGTTCATGGTGCTAGGTCTAGTAGAACACTGCAGTCGGGTGTGATTTTCCAATTGGTTTCAAATTGACTCAATGATATTAGCGTGATACTCTCAGTCAAGGCATCGGCAAATATACACTCTAAACGTACATTCCCTGTTCGTACTATGCTCATATCCTGGGTCCCCGACAGGTCCAAAACAATTACGCCATGATATTTTGAAAACATTGAATCGGTTATTCCATTTTCAAATAGTTGGGAGTCATGATCTAGGGATTGCATGGTCAATTCATACAGAGTTGTATAGGATTTTTTGTCAAATGATAGAGTGTACAGTGGAATACCATTCATTTTGCACACAAGGCTAGATAGACCAAAAATTAAAATCATGGGGAGATTCAGTCCAGGATCCAACGGCACTGCCACTCTCCACAAAAGCCAATGCCAATTTTGATGGGATTTCTCCATTGATAAATGATGAATCGGTATAGCTACGAGAGCCGGTGGGAATGTGACGTTGATTGGTGATTGTATGGGGGACAAGAAGTTTAATATTGTTGCCATTGGCTCTTAGCTTTTCCACTGCCAATGCAACAGAGCTCATAACCTGTTGTTTTCGGAGGTGTAGAATTGCCAATGTGATATTGACATTTGCATCGGGTGCTGCAGGAAGCGTTTTTCTCAAAATGAAATTCGATGGGGGCAGTTGCAACTTTATGTCAATCTTGACATTGGGGGGTAACCATTGGGATATATTGAATATCTCATGATTTTATTTTCCAACTAGATGATACTGCTGGCTCACTGAATTAGTCAACTCGCCTTCAGTATCAACACCTGATCGATATTCATAGCCCAATGACTATCCTCACAACTCCTTGTATGCCTTTGGTGTTATCATCATAAATTGTATGTAGCTTGCATAGTTGGATAAATTATTGCTAGTGCTCACCAATGTTCCATTAATAAATAAATTAATTTGTTTAACAGGTTGTGTAGAATACAGTTTTCATAGGAGAGACCATCGGCAACAGTTGGAGTTGTATTATCTGACAATTTCTTCACCGCAACATTTAAATCAAAAACTGTTGATGACAAATCAATGAAATAGTCTTCATTAGAAAATATTTGATAGTGTATATTTTCCGGAGGGGTTGTTGGGGGTGAAATTGTTCATAGTAGCCATACTTGACACTGACATCAAAATTTTCAGCATTGAACAGATTCAATGAGGAACTGATTGATGGATGTGATTCCTTGTGGGGGATATAAGTCATCTTAAGAGAAGAAATCCTTCTTTGATCTAACAGTCTTTTTCTTCTGCTTATTGGTCTTCCTTGTTTTATTCCTCAAAGTCCTTGTTGATGTCATTCGCTTCCCGCCTGGGTGGAGACTGATGAGTGGATGACGCGCACGCATCCTTTTCAATCCCTTCCCATTTTGCTGAGATTTTCATTCCTCACCAACGGCTCTTGCTGAAGATCTAATATTTTCCTTAACACTCTCTTTGAAATTCTTACCCGACCCCCAGTCCTGTAGTGTTGAGGCAGCAAAATTTGATACAGCAGGTACAAGATATTTTCGGGCAAGGGGTAGTGCAGAACAAAATAGCCTAGCAAACCAGCAACCAAGACCATAGCCAAACATTGTAGTACGTCCCTTGTAGTACTCCAATCAATTGCCTATTTGACGGGGACTCAGAGCACCAGCATAGCAATCGATATCGGGACAGAAAAATGGAATACTTGTATTGTTCATTTTAGGTGATGATGCTGGTGTCGCCGACAATGGGTCATACTGAAGATGGTTTATATTATAGTGATGAAGAAGCTCATTAGTTGTTTTTCGTTCAAGAACACGTAGGAGGGGGACATTTGAATTACCAACTCTTGATGTTTCCACAAAGGATTCATAGAGAAATATGCAAGAGTCCGAAGAAAAACCAGGTGAAAGATAAGCAAAAATAATTTGATCCATCCCCTATATGTTGCCAGCGTCCTTCCCATTGACTCTATCGTGTTTAAAGCCAAGAGCGTCCGTTAGATTATCATTGAGAATAATTGTTTTAAGTGTCAACAGGTGAGGTAATGTAAATACTATTAATATTCAATGAATTTTTAAAGCAGAATTTATCAGTCCTACGGATAGAGATTTTTCCATTTAATGTACTCCACGAGTCGGTCATAATATCATCTTATGTAAATTCCCATTTGGCATGTGGATGATCGATAGTGTCAGGCGCCTCCGCCAATTCAGCCTCGGCAAAGAGTGTATAATTGACTGGTGTATCACTTATATCATCCACACGATTCTTTCTCAGGATGTGGTAGGTATTTTTGAGAATACAGTCGACAAGAACCACTTAATACGCACCGTCAAATTTGATGGCCGGGGAGAGTTTTGTCCAAAAATCACTTGTCTTATTCAAGTCGTTGTAGAAAGGATCGGAAACGTTGGACATAAAAGTTACATAGAAATCATTAGGTTTTGTCAATATCTTCAACACCGATCCAAGAATTAAAATCAGAGTTGTATCCTAGCCACCGAACAATTAACTGTTTCTTACCCCTATGAGTATGAGTATTTAATATCTTTTCAATGTGATAGATTTCAACATGATTTTTAACTTTTTGTAGTTCACATTCATAAGAGCCACCGGAAATCTCTTCATCTTTAGTATCACGCGAGCAATAATTTAGAGGTTTAGTATCTAGGTTTTTTGCCACCTTAAAAAGTTCTGATGACCACAAGTAATTAACCTCTTCAAAAACATTAGTTCTTCTATTAATTCGAACATTATTAACAACATTGAATTTTTTCTTCTTCTTGACAATCGTTTCATTGGAATATTGTTTAAGAAAGGTGTCAATTGTATCATGATCAAAATGATGAACTTCCGTTCGGGTTGAGTTGGACAACGATCGATAGGTCGTTGATTATAGATCAACATGATTTTATCTAAATACTGAATAAAAGCAGATTTATTTTTCAATGTACAATATCTTGAAATTAAAATTCGAATAGTTCTTATCATTCGTTCGGCCAATGAAGCCTATATAGGACTATGACTATGATAGAGCAGTGTGCTATATTTAACTTGTTCTTTTGCAACAGGGGGATTGACAAATTCACTATCATGATCCGTTTGAATTTTCTTATATGAGTCATGTTTGAAAATACTTTCAATAATCTGAGCAACTTCAACCTCTCTCATTGACCGCACTGGAATTGCATATGCATAACGACTATAAACACTTACTGCAATTAGAATGTATTTGTACGGTGTATTTTGACTTTTTTGATTCTCATCCAGAGGTAGGAGATCTGCTTGCATTATATGCAATGGGAAAAAGGCTTTAGTTTTTCGATAATGATTAGCACGAAGTCTATGATTTCTATGCAGTGTGTAACTTGATTCATTTTGTAGATAGTCTTATACACTTTTAGTGTGAACACCAGTGACTTTGGAAAGAGTGGTGTGGGAACTTCACCAATATTTACCCGCTTCACCAATATTTTCATAAACACCTTTCAGAACTTCAACCATTTTGAACGTAAACACGTAGTGTAACGTCCGCTACCCTTTTGTGTACTAGTGGTTGTCGATGGGGGTGATGGTGGATTGATACGTTTTTACATTCTTCCATGTAAAAATAGTGTGTAGCTCCTCCTCACCACCATTGTCCAATTTACACTAGGTGAGCTCGTCTTTCTGAAGATTGATTTAAAGTCTTATTCTTCCTCCTCTTCATGTTCATATTTTATTGCTGTTAAGGACGATGGTGCATGTTCATTTAATTTTTTTAGAATTTGTCTATTGCTAATAAGGCTTTTGGGGAATTTTAATGTATTTAGAAAGTTGTACAGATAAGTGTCATGTTATTAAAGTACAGTAAAATTTTTAACCATCTCATAGATGCAATAAGGAATATTAATACTGTTGTCCTGAATGGAAACCTCCTTCTCGCCGTTAACAACTTAGGTTAGGTCTTGAACACTTTTTATGCGTTAAGTAGTGAGTCGCGATCTTTTGGCAAGATATTAGTGCCACCTCTGATTTCACAATTCCAATCCCGACGTTAACTATTCCTCCTTCTTTTATTTTGCTCCAGAAGCAGCAGCAGACACCTGAGGAGATGATTCTTTTTTGTGTTAAATACTACTGGCCTTCGCACGATAGGGCTTATGTTTGTCCACTCGGCGAAGTTCATCTTGAAGTAAAAGCAGTTTTTTATCATACTCAATATTCTCGTTGTCAAGTAATTTACTCAGATTGTCATCAAAGTGTTCCGCGGGCTAGAGAGAGAGTTCTATTGGATTCAGTTTATAGGATTTGACCATTCTCTCTAGTGGTATATATTGTCAGTTATTGCTTTTCCCTACAGCAAAAGTGCTATGAGGAAGCCGCCCACTTGAAAAAGTTGCTTACTTTTTAAGTTCTTTCCTTTGTTCTTTTTCTTTCGTTCACGCACAATGAGATGATGCCGATTTGCCTGTTGCTTAACTAGATCTGGCAGTTTAACATTACCCTCGATCAAATTTAAACAAAATTCAAATATTAGATTGATGAAATCATTGTCAATACCATGTTTGAGTATGGCTTTCCTAAACGAGGCTTTTGAAGTGCTTAGAACTGAAAATAAATGTCTATTTTCATGTAGTTTCTTCAGTGTCATGATAGTAACTAATAGCCTTTTTTACTGTTCACGGGGAGATATACTGTAATTTCATTGTCGAAAATATCTGTGACTGCACGCAGATCCTCGGGTGTATTTTTTTGATTAAGATCCAATAGGATATAGCCGTAGGGTTTATTAGTTTCCTGATTGTATGCTGAGAGCAGAAATTTAGGGGCACCGGGGTATATTTGTTTATTGAGAGTTATTAGCGAGCTAGAATCACGAACAACTCTGTAGATGATATAGTAGGTGCAGTTCAATGCAAGTGTTCGCATACATTTGATCTGACGAAAGAAATTGTGTAGAACCAGAGTAATGCAAATCTATTCATGTCGTGATTGGTTAGTAAACAGTTCAAGCATCTTCTGGGACCATCGTTCCATATTTTCAGTCAGATATTCAATAATCAGCCAAGATTTCGGATCAACAATTGTGGATAAATCTAAGATCAGTATAAATTTTTTCCACAGCAAACCCGCTGTGCCAATTGTTTTTATTTTATCGTATGACTCCTGCCAAATACTGTAACAATAGTAGATTTTTTTCGGCTTTTCCACAAACATTTTCTCGCAATTTTAAATTATTTTAGTTAAGAGTGTTGTTTTGCCTGACATTGACAGACCGCACAGAAACGATCTGAATGGTGTTTTAAATTGATACATGTTCCCTTCAACAGTTCACCTAGACAACTAACTGTAGACTATAACTGACTAATGACTAAATAATTTCCCTATTACTACTTCTAGACCGTTCAAGAAGAATAATGAGAAGACGAATAAAGAATCATATTTTCTTTTACTATACGCATAAAAGTAATAGCACTATATAAATACTGCATTGAGCACATGAAAAAAGCAAATTGAACATGAAAAAAAACACTTTTTTTAAATTTATTTATAAGAAAAAATACAGCATTTACATAAGCACTTGAAAAAAAAAACTTTAATAAATACACTTTTTTAAAAATTTATTTATAAAAAATAAAACATTTATTATAATATCCAAACACACACACTTAAAATAATATCACACACTTTTATTTACAACATTTTAAATTTGGAATGGGGTCCCCCCGGGGGGCGCCCGCCGCTGCAGTCCGAGAAGCGCCACGGGGCCCACTGGGACGGGCCGGAAAGCGCCACGGGGGCCCACTGCGGCGGGCCTGGGGGCGGGTTGGGGCATTAAATAGGGGAAATTACTCTGCCTTGCACAAACACACACACAAACATTGAAAATTGTTTGTGATTTAGAAAAATAAAGAATTTAAAAACACCCATCACCCGAAAAACCCTCCCACCCAATTTGTACTTTTTTAATGAATTTAAGTTAATTTTTGTAGACCGAGTTGTTTTCTGTACTCTACACATTCAACTCGGTCTGAGATTAAATAATGACCGTGTGGTAGTACCTTCCCACCATCCTCAAGTACATAGACTTTGTCCGATATGGCCGACATGGCGTTTTTCTCAACTCTAACTGTGTAGTTTTTAAATTGTAAAGAGCGAATCACCATGACTTTCGCTCTTGGGACTAAACTACGTTCCACACAGTTTCTATACGCACTCATGTCGAAATTATTTTTTTAAAAGTGTGTAGGTATCCCCTTGCAAACTCGTTTGATATCCTTGTTGTGCGTTTCCACACAGTATACCTTTGGCCCAGGAAACACACCCACTGGATATCAGACCGCTACCCGTTTCAGATTTTAACATAAACAATTGATTTGGGGCCTGGCGTTTCACTAGCTCTGGGTAGTGGGATTCATCCCAATTAGTGCAGTCCATTCGTGAGCTAATGTACTCGCCATTTTCCAAATCATTCAATAGATTTTCAGTTTTGACTTTTATCAGGAGTGAATCAGTGTCCCCATAATACACTTGAACTTGTCCCTCAATCGGCCACTGTACCTTGCATACATTATAATAAAATGACAACATGAGTTTTTTTTTAGATATTTCAGTTATTGCACTCCCGCCTGCAATATTTTTATTTAAAACAATCTTTCTTTTCTTGCAATGTAGGAGCACCATATTGGAGTCTATGATTGTGAACGATGTGAAGTTTGGATCCCCAAGGATTCGAGCACAATCTTTGGGATTGGTTACATTGTCACATCGAATTCTGTTTCGTACGCTTTCGCATATTTTACCGAAGGCTGAGTTCAAAATGAGTTGATAGACTTATTTTTCAACCTTCGTTTTTGCTTGTGAACGCTTAGGGACAGAGGTGTCAATAAAAATCTTCAATTATGCCTTTTAATCAAGGTGGAGTGCTCTATGAATCTCTCTCACCTTGAAAACATTGAAAATCATACATGACAATAGCACGTGATGTACAACGATATTCTGTTTCGGGTTGAGGTCGGCAATTAAATTTTGTTTTGAAGGTACCCAGTGCATACTCCCATCCTCTAATAAAGATAAATTGTAGAGGCTCAGAGAGTCCTTACCCACCGGTCTATTTATGCACGGAAAAACAAAGTCTTTTAACGAGTCATGGATTTCAATGCGTATTTCACCGTCAATTTCAAAAAACCATCCCTGTGCCCCATTCTCCTCAACGCTAGCAATGTCGGGGAAATTCGAAACACACGGACTGTCAAGCCATTTATGATTGCCACACGGCAAACAGTAGTGATACATTGCCGATGGGTAAAGAGACTTCATATTCAAAAAAACTGCGTCCGACTTTTCATCGGTGGGCTGTCCGGTCAGATCAGTTTTCATGATACGGTCCCCGTGAAAAACATACCCACCCCTCATTGATATCTCTACAAACAGATGCTGATCCAAATCGGCGATCAGACCTATTTCTTCTTTGCTGATTTTAAGTATCAAGACAATAACCAGATGAGGAGTAGAAAAATAAAACCCTAAATCTAACCCCTATTCCCCATAGATTTTATCCATATTTTTGCACAAAATGTCCAGAAGAGTCAGTACGTCACTGGCCAAGTATAGTTTACAATAATCCCACCCATTTTTACACCCGCCTTTTGCCAAAACCCTCTTAGCAAATTCGTAGTCGCTAGTGGTTCACTCACTCTCAGTAAGAGAAATGTAAAAAGCCTCAATGGGCGGTAATGACACCTCATCTAGCCTCGAGGCAGAGTTGTAATAATCTTATGGATATATGCCCTAACACGTTAATAAATCATACATTTCATCATCGGGGAAGCGCTGTTTGAGGAGGGGGAAGCTATCAAAATTGTCACTTTTCTGTACCTGAATCAATTGACTTAAAGATTTGGGGAAGAAGCTGAAAGAGTCTAAAAAACGGATTTTATTCAGGCACGTGTTATTCTTGTCAACTGTTTTCCACATGAATTCTAGCAGCAGTAGCTTTTCCGATGATTTGGGTATGATATTATAAGAAAAAGAACCATCTATCCATGCGTCATCTACAACTCCACCCTTGGCAATCTGGGCCAACGCCGGTAGAACAAACTAAGTCATAATTGGAATTGTGTATAAGAACAGGTACGAAATATTGCTTTCTAACGTTTAAATTGCACGACTGATGTGCTACCCCTCTGAAGTTACTCCCCCTCCGATGTAATTTCCTGCCACAAATGATCGTGGTCGATCAACTTCCTCCTCCCCCCCCCATTCCCAACACCATCATCAAATTCCCCCTTGCAAACACATACATATTTTACGATTTTTAATGGCCAATCTTTCATCTGGTGATAGGAGCATAGGATAGTTTGTGTAACGAAGGCACGAAATTGCACCGTTAACTGTTTTGATTAGACTGACCAATGCCGAGCGCATGTAGTCTTCGCCGTCACCCAACATCTCAACTACATCAAACACTTGCATGGTATTATTGGAATCTCGTTGCGAATGAGCTTAAGAGACCCGTTTGTCTTCATGTATTTTAAGAAGATTTGGTTTTGACGAATTGTAGACTTTTGTGAGTTTCGCTTCGCAGTCCAAAACGATATTATTGCTCTGTAGGAGCGTGTTTTGGAAAATTCTTAAAACGTAAGATCGCTCTATCTCCGCTTACCGTCTCCACAGCCTGGTATATATGACGTTTACAGTGTTTCATGTGATGCTTTAACTTTAAATCAGTCCAAAATCGGAACAGGCATGTTGGACAGTAATAACGTACCTCATGTTTCTTACCCTCCCCCAAAACCTAACTATTATCGGTAATTAGATTAAAATGTTCCATTGAATCAGGATGTGTGGGTGGCGTGTATAGAAGCTAAACCCGGTCTTCCAATGATTCAATTGATGGGGCACACACTGTAAGCGACTCCCCCTTCTTATTAGAACGCCGATCCTCTTCGAATTTTGTTTGATCCTACAATGCCGTTACACCAATCTCTAAGTGCGCGTTATCCCACTTAAAAATATGTATTATTTATACTTTCATATGAAATTAACCATTTGAACAATTAAAATCTACTATGGGGAGCTTTGAACTCACGCAACTATTAATTGCCAATTTATATAACTTTTTCTTAGATGTATTTTTTTACAGGGGTTTATATGCGGCAATTAAAAATACATACGTGAAATACTTTAGCCTTTTATCGAAACAGATTCGTTGTACCCCCTGACATCTTTCTAAATCTGAATGATATTTTAAAACTATAGCCCTCTCTCCATGCCCACCTCTTAAAATAAAATCCTTTTTAAATCTACAAATATTAACGTTTAAACTTTCAATAAATAAAACCACCGACCCACTACCCCCCTTGTTATAATTTTCCCACTTAGTTTGAATGCTATTAACCAAATTTAGAAAAACCTCCTCATAATTTGATAAATGCGGGAGAATTGCCAACATCTCTCTGTGCAAGTATTTTGAATACAGATCGCTTACATTTTCATTAAAAAAAATTAGTGCTATTGACGCTTTTAAACTGACCCCCACCCCCCACACCCCCATCTGTTGTTCAAGAATGGCTCGAATCTTATTAGTATATAAATGTGTAATGGCCAGGGGATCTGTTATTATATCCCCCGACACTAGAGAGTTAAAGGGATCACCGAATTTGCCGCTGTAGACCTTTGTATGATGCAAGGCAGAGTTGGAAAGAAAAAAATCTGGAAGTGGGGATGCTTGTGATGTTGCTATATCATTATTACTACTACTACTAGCTGTATCGTTAACCAGAATGATGGGGGGGTGACATAGAATTGTCAATAGCACCACGCCTAGTCTGTTCAATTGCATTGGATGGAGGTGGCATGAAATCCTCTACGCCTGTTAGTATGTATTCTAGGGTGTTTGGGGATAGCTGAGCAACCCAGCCTGTATTGTCCTGTGACGGAATTTCTTTATGAGGACCTGGTTCAGATGCACTAGTGCTACTAACAACACCTAAATGCTCTCACATAAATCTATCTGTCCATTCCGGGTCCTCCACCATGTCATTATCACAAGTTAAATCGTCTAGGCTGATCATGTCCCCAAAACAATCATTTAGAAAACCCCTTTGCCCCTCCATATTATCAAAAACTAGTGTAGGCTCATCTTTAAACTCCATTGGTGGTGCGAGGATTGGTTCAGGTCCACTAAAAATTGATGCTTCATGACCTGATGAAGATGCCGATGCTAATTCATTAATCTATAGAAAAAAAGGGTTTATTTTCTATGTGAAAAAACCATTATTTTATAAAGTTTAAAAACCATGTTAATTTTTCACCCCATCCTCAAAACTTAATTCCCCCCCTCCTAGCAATATTTTAACTAAATACTTGCCTCCACCCCTCCCCAGAAAGTTCAGAAAGACGCAATTGTCTAGTTATGCTGAAGCATTTCTAGTCGTATGTTTACCTGCTTATGAAATAAGTACCATTTTTTTTACACCTCCCTCAAAACTTAATTTCCCCCCTCCTAGCTTTATTTAAGTAAATACTTGCCTCCACCCCCTCCCCCAGAAAGTTCAGAAAGAAGCAAAAGAGTGCTTTCTTTGACAATAAAAAAAAATGCATTATATTCAGCTATCTCTGAGGGGAGCAGAGAAATTTAAAACAATGGTTGGGGTGGGGGATTAATATTTTAATATCTCTGACACACACTCTTACAGTGTTGAAAAAATGGCGAAAAGTAAAGACTAAATAAAAGTTGGACAGAAATAGGTAGATATTTCTATAACAGGTAGAAAGTAAAGGTAAAAATGCTACATTTCCAAATTCAGACTGTAGTTGAGTGCCGGATGGTCCTGGCAAAGAATGATGGGGGATAGATGGGACGGTGACATCTGTTTCTTGCATAGATGTAGTGGCGGCTGCAATGTCACTGGCTTGGAGGGTTGGAGCAGCGGGGCTCACCATCATGTGAGCAGTCATCCACTCTCTTTTCAGCTTTCTACCTGGCTGCATAGGGGCTGGCACGGATGGAGCTTGGGCAGGCAGTGCTGGTCTGGAAGGGATGTGGGTGGCTCTCGATGGGCCAGCTACCTCCAGTTGTTGCGTTGGAGTAGCGCCATTAGCCTTAGCTCTCTTTTGAGGGGGAGGCACGCATTCTTCAAAATTGTCCTTAAAAAGAAGACAAAATTTAGTATGGAAAAAAGATTCCCCTTTTTACAGAAGAAAAAATTAGTACCCCCGCTGCATCAAATCCAATACAATAATTTAAAATATAGATCTAAAAATAGTCAGCCATAAATATGGTATAATTAAAAGCTAACCAAACACTAAACTTCAGTGTTGCGTGTCAGAATGACCAAATTAGTTTTCTTGCCAAAGGGTATACGTGTCTGCACAAAGAATCCCACCTCCCCCCTTACTTTTCATGCGAAGAAATAGTTTGTTTTTCACCTTACAACGAAGGTGTTAGAATTGATACATTGCCCCCTTCCCCGCCTTATATTTTTATAAAAACCTCTTAATCATCTATGAAATCCATTTGCTTTCATCAAATACACTTGAAAATAGAATATCTCGTTTAATTTGACAAAAAACAATCTCTTTTTCAAAGTGTCTTGAATTACACAAACGCATGTGGCATTAATCTATTCTGATAAGACAAGCGTGTAAAGTCTGTTTCTGAAACCGTCCTTTTTGTAACAGGATTAAACACAGATGGGTTTATTTAGACCGGAAAAGAAAGCACACTCTATTTTAATAATGGGAAAATGACATTTTTTGAACGAAAGAATTATTTGTAATGAATGAATTAAACAGAGGGGGGGGGGAGGGAAGATGGGGTTTACGTAATGGAAAAAAGAGCGTATTTTACGTTTTCTATCGACTATAATCATCATATTTTAGAGTTTGTATTGTTGGGGGGAGGGGGTGGGGATATGCCTGGAATTTGAATTTACTGGAGGGATGACTATGTAAAATGATTTTATTTGGAAATAAATTAAGAAAATTTAGTAAACTGAACTCACATTATAAATCGATGTAGTCATAGCTTCAAAGTCAATAATATCAAATGTGTTACACATGGTGTGTTAAAACATTATGAAAATTTAATCGTAACGCATGAGCATTATATACAAAATCGCAAGGACGAATGAAAATCACTCCATTTATTTGAATTCAATTAGCAATCAAGTTATCGTATATAGAATAACCTCCACTCTCTCTCTGATTGGCCCTAAAAAAAGGGTGTTGTCTCAAAAACCAGTCTGGTTGTGTTATATAATCGCAATTATACTCTCAAAACATGTTTGACCACTTTATAGGTTTGCCAGCTTTTTAAAATGTCCACGTGAAACTGTACTGTATATTCAGGTGAAATACCATGTAGGTTTGATATATATAGCAATAACCAGTCTGAATGTCTTATACAATCCTGACTGTAGTTTCAAAACGTGTTTGACCCCTTTATAGGTATAAAATGATTGGTCACCTTTTACAATGTGCACGTCAAACTGTAGTGTATATTCATGCCTCAGGCTCGTAATCGTCAATGTAGTCTTCAAATCAGCATATAGATTACTACTTCTGTAGGAAGTAAATTACTTAGTTTGATGATACTTTTCAAACTTATAGATGCTATAGACAAAGTTTTAAGGGAAATCAGTGCGGTTTTAGCATGGTTAGAGGTTGTGTCGACCAAAATTTTACTCTCAGGTTAATAATTGAGATGTGCCCGAGTCATCAAACAGATTTAGTCCTCAGTTTTATATATTATGGACAAAATTTTGATTCAGCTGATAGAAGAGCTTTATCCAAAGTCTTATCCTTGTGTGGTATACCAGTGATTGTGATCATTATAGAGGCATTAGTTTGGTTTCTGTAGGAAGTAAATTATTTAGTTTGATGATACTTTTCAAACTTATATATGCTATAGACAAAGTTTTAAGGGAAAACAGTGCGGTTTTAGCATGGTTAGAGGTTGTGTCGACCAAATTTTCACTGTCAGGTTAATAATTGAGATGTGCCCGAGTCATCAAACATATTTAGTCCTCAATTTTATAGATTATGGACAAGAGTTTGATTCAGCTGATAGAAGAGCTTTAGCCAAAGTCTTATCCTTATGTGGTATACCAGTGATTGTGATCATTATAGAGGCATTAGTTTGGTTTCTGTAGGAAGTAAATTACTTAGTTTGATGATACTTTTCAAACTTATATATGCTATAGACAAAGTTTTAAGGGAAAACAGTGCGGTTTTAGCATGGTTAGAGGTTGTGTCGATCAAATTTTCACTCTCAGGTTAATAATTGAGATGTGCCCGAGTCATCAAACATATTTAGTCCTCAGTTTTATAGATTATGGACAAGAGTTTGATTCAGCTGATAGAAGAGCTTTAGCCAAAGTCTTATCCTTGTGTGGTATACCAAACAAATACATTAAAATGCTATATACAAGAATGACATTGCTGCGGTTAACGTAGGAAGTGAGGTTAGTAACCGGTTTTGTGTTAAATCAGGAGTCAAGCAGTGTTGTATTCTGTGTTTTATCCCCATTTATATGGATTATTTTGATGGAATCTTGTCTTAAAGAGCACATCAAAGACAATTTGAGAACACGGGAGATCAAATGGGAAAGTAAAAGTTTCTTGGACTTGGTTTATGCTGATGATTTAAGCATCCTAGACGAAAGCGTATGTAAAATGAATGAGCTTTTAAGGTTTTGCGAGTTGAAGGTGCTAGAATAGGTTTGAAAATTAATTTGAAGAAGACTAAGTCACTCAAGCTAGAAATAAGTGAAGACGAAAAGGTGACGTTGGGTAACGAAAAGATCGATCAAATAGACACTGGTAGACAGTTGGTGCAGTTATGGTGTTGGAAGTAGAATAGCCAAGGCATGGGGTGTTTTTCACAGTTGAAAAAAGTTAGGAAGAATTGGAAGATAAGTCTGTGAGCCAATATTAGAATATAGGAAGTATCAGAAGTGGTTCTAGATGAAGTAGTTGCGGTAGGAATCTTTAGTAGAAGCAGACGTTGTATGAACTGCCGTGTAAAGGTAATCTTGGGGATATTAGTCATTCAGTAACAGTAGCAGAAGAAGTCGTGATAGAAGTAGCCATTACTAGAAGGACTAATTATGGTAAGAATAGTCACAGTAAGCGTAGTCTTATTAAGAGTATTGGAAGGATTAAATGGTAAATTTGTAAAATGGTAAAATGGCCACGTGCTAGGAAGATAGTAGAAGTAGTTCTGCAGGTTTGGATGAGAGGGGTCATTTGGGATTAGTCATGGTGAGATATCGGCAAAAGATTTCATTTTTGTTACCAGATTTCTCCCAAGTTTTTACAATAATCAATTTTGCAAAATTAGGCTGGTAAAAAAGAACAATAAATTCAACAATAGGAACTAAACAAGAGAGACAATTTGTTCTCTATTTAGTATACGCTATTCCGTAAGTTATGATCAAAAATCTTTTGCCAACTTAAAAAATAAGACAGTTTACATATTTTGAACCTGTAATATTTGCTGATCCTAAACTAATTCCTTAAGCATCTCAAGTGTTTCAAGCGTTTCAAACGTAAAAAGCACGTTTTTCTCAACTTAAACAAAGGAGCAACATTAATAGTTAAAACGAAATGAAGCTTATTGTGTTTCAAAAGCTTCATATCCAATTCAACAGCCCTTGTGTCTCAGCCCGTCACTCTTAAAGAATTGGGACAAACATAAAACTTTAACTGGAAGAGCAGAAGGTCGAGGGAAGGGCTATCCTCCTTTATATATGGAATAACATATGTTATTTTTCAGTTTTGACGTTGTTTCTTTCAGCTGACATTTTTTTATATCATATTTAGTTTTTGATCAATTTTCAAATCATACCCAGGTTTAATCAAGATACGATGTGGGCTACCAGCCCCTCATTTGTTGATGCTAATTTCTATATGTCAATAATTGTAAATTGATTGGTAGCGTCCTGCTTTTTCAATTTTTTCGCTTAAGAATCCTAATTAAAATTTTAGACAAAACTTGGATATTTTGAAATAGTAGGTTTGTTGAATAAGTCCTTATTAATATTTCTACTGGTGAATGTCAAGTGGACGAAGAGGGGTATTATTGTTAGTATAGATGGAAATTCTGCGTACATTTTGATCTTCTACGGGTTTGAAGCTTTTGCAACCCTAAAATAGGGTTCTCTGATCTTTGAAACATTTTATTAATTTTTAATTATTAATTAATTTTTTATTTCAAAATTCAGACATGTAAATGGGATTTTTTCAAAGTCACAAACCTGCGAACCAGATTTTTTTGAAAAAGTTAGAAAAATATGCAAATAAATTTTTTTTTCAAAAATCAGAGACACGTGACCGGTGTTTCAAAAGTGAGAGCCACACGAACCAGATTATTAAAAAAAGTCAAAAATTAAAAGACGTGTGAACGGGATTTTCAAAAGTTAGAGACACGTCAACGGAACTTTCATAAGTCTGAGACACATAATTTCTTATGAGTCAGACACAGATAAATGGGATTTTCCGAAAGTCAGAAAACGCAAAACGAGTTTTTTTCAAAAGTTTTAGAAACATGCAACCAATATTTATTTTCTAAAGTTAGGGATATGCAACCGAATTTTCAAAAGTCTGATTGTTTCAAGAGTCTGAAACAGGTGAATGGGATTTATTCATAGTGGGAAATGTGCAAACCAAATTTTTTAACAAAAGGTTATGAACATACAAACATAATTTTTTTGAAAAGTCGCAGGCAAGGGAACAGCATTTTCAAAAGTTAAAGATACATACACGGGATTTTCTAAAAGTCAAAGACCAGCAAACGGGATTTTTTTCAAAATTCAAAAACGTGCGAGCTAGATTTTTGTGAAAAAGTTGTATTTTTGTGAAACATAGTTATTTTTCAAACATTAGAAACACCTGAACGGGAATTTGCAAGTGTTTGGACGGGAATTTGTTTGTTCATGTGTTTACACATGAAAAAGGTTTTTCAAGAGTCAGAGACTGGTGAATTGGATTTTTCCAAAGTCACACATGTGTGAACCAGATTTTTTTTCAAAAAGTTAGAAAAACATGCAAACCGATTTTTGTCAAAAGTCAGAGATACTTGAACAGGGTTTTCAAAAGTCGGCGACACGCGAACGGGGTTTTTCAAGAGTAGGAGACAGGTGAACGGGATTTTTCCTAAGTCAGAATCGTGCGAACCAGATTTTTTTCCTGAAAGGTTAGTAACATACAAACCAGAATTTTATTGTTCAAAAGTCAGAGACACGTGAACGAGATGTTCATAATACAATGTAAGCTGTTTGATAATATCAGACAAGATTTTGCTAATACCATACCAGATTTTGGTAGTAATTGGAAAGGTTTTGATAATGCCAGACACAGTTTTGATTGCAGCATGCTAGAGTTCGATAATATTAGACAAGTTTTATGTTGTACCACTACTACCAGTCAATATTTTGTTATTACCTTGTATTATTTTATAACACCATGTAAGCTTTTGATATACCGTAAAAGATAATCATAATATTGGGCAAGATTTTGATAATACATATCAGTCTCTAAAGTGTTGTTTTAATGTTCTAAAACTTAAAAATAATAATAGCATAATGCGCAGGAATTTTGTAATGAAATATTGTCACTTACAATGTTAAATATTATTAATAAAATTTAACAACTTTGGATTTTTAAACCCATTCCAAAAAATAATTCATCATATTCTCTCTGGACAAGGCAGTTATTCTATTCTCTTAGTTCGTAGCCAGTACCATATTCTTTATTTCATTTTGGATCATTCACAATTAATATTGTAGTTTCACCTACAAGCTCATTATGTGTTTCATCATTTATATTATTAGGTTCAATGATTTCATCGTCGGATTCAACGAGTGCAACTGTTGGTGCACCCTAGCTCTATTAAAATTTGCAGGTGCTTTACTTTTCACCAATTCGTCTCTACACTCGTTATAGATATTATCCGCCAATGCCCTTTTAATGTTACTTGTGATTTCATTGTCTATTCCTACATTATTTTTACATAGGACACGATTCCGGAACGCAGACAATATAAGGCTTGTGAAGTTGTTACAGCAGCAGCCCTGTCTTAATCTTGCTTTCTTTCGAATGCTAATATTAGAAAGCTAATGATACAATCTAGTAGTCACTAACTTGGTCGACAAGCTCTAACAAGAAGCTTGTTTTTGTTGTCAACCATTAGTCTTAGGCTTGCAGTATCTTTGAACAATAGCTTTTTTGGAAATGTTATTCTTGCATATCTACAATTATGACATTTGAAATTTTTTGGAGCTCCAAAGAAGTTGGTCCTCTCGCTCTCATGACAAAAACGCAAACATTTTCAATGATGTCTCCAGTAGTCCTTTTTTCATAGTTCAGATACTAATTATGATCATTCAATGGTAGGATAACTCTATCATGTACAGAAACTTTTTTGAGGTATCCATCTACACTTTTACAATAAGACATAAGTATTTATTCTACAAAGGGAATAATAGTGCTGATCAAAAACTATAAAATAAACTAACTAGTGCCCTTGACCAAAAGTAATCTTTTACTTCGATTACCCACTGAAGGTGGTTGCCTATTGACTCCTCAGAGAGATGGGGTGGAGTAGTATCATGACAACCATGCATTGTCTTGGAGTACTAGCTTCTCCGGAAACGTTACTCTTGCATAACTACCAGTATAACACTTAAATTCTTTTGACACTCCAAAGGAATTTAATATCTCACTTTTATAACAATGCACATATACGTTTCCCATGATCCCTCCAGTAGTTTCATATTTTCATATTTTCATATGTTTCATATTTTAGATATTCGTGTTTATCGGCATTCAATGCTACTATAATTCCACCATGTGCATATACTTTCTTGATATAATTCAAAACCGTTTTTTAAGTCTAGGTAATTTCCAGCAAATGTACAATGTCATTTAGTTTTGTCTCAATTAGCGCATCAATAAAATGATTAAATGCTTTGGGACCACGATACCTAAGCCTCATAAAATGATCCAAGGCTAGAGAGTTAGGTCCTATGATACTGCAGTCATTCTTTGACTGACTATTCTCTTCTGTACCAACAACCTTTGAAACTGGTCTTTTAGATTCAACCCTTTTTCCAACGTAACAAGATGCTCTGTGATTTTTTGTGTAACCACTCCGTCCGTTTTTTTAAAAAAAGTGTAAAACCACGCATTTCATTCATACTTGAAGAATTTATAAATTAAAAAATCTAACTCCTGAGAAAAAATCGATTTCCTGAAAAAAAATATCCCTAGAAATTTTTTTTTTATAAAAGAAAATATCGCAACTAACATACGTATACCATTTCCATCGCACATCCCCCAAAAATTTCGTAATAAAATCTTTTGTTGCAAGTATACACAATATCTTTTAAAAACGTGAAAAGAAAGTTGACAAAATTTCTAAGTTCAAAAAAGTTGGGGCGGGAATACTGGGCCATGGAGGGCAAAGAAGCTCAGGGAAGCTTGGAGGGGGAGGAAGGGGATGTTGCAGAGGAGTGGGGGTGATTCTTGGAGGACCAGGGGCTATTAAGAGCCATTCACCAACTAGCACTTCATAAAATTTTATACCTTCGCTCAAGGTCAAAGCAATCTGTTGCGTAGTACCAAGTACGTATGTGAAATCTTGTGACCTTCGCTGAAGGTGAAAAAATTCTGTTACGCAACTAGTACACGAGCCAAGTAAGAGGTCATTGACCCCAACAGAGTGTATTGGTACATAGGATCGTCATAATTCATTACGATGCCGGATGTGAAATCGTGTGACCTTCACTGAAGGTCACGAAATCTACAACGAAACTAGTATACGAGCCACTTAAGAGTTCATTGCTCCCAAGAGTGACCTGGGGAGGTGACCTTGGGTATCAGGAACCACTTAATTCATTACGCTATATCTGCTCCTGAAACATAATGCTTTATGTTATTTAGTAAAAGATTGTCTTAATGGGAGGCACACTATTACCACTCACCCCGAACATCAAGAATAAAGGCATAGACCAAAAATATTTCTCGGAATCAAGAGGGATTAGATATTAATTTCTACCCCACCCCCGGCTATCCAAATAATTTTGTATTTATTTGGAGGCGCGATTAAAGTTAGGATAGTTTGGATATTTTGGTATTGAAATGTACTCTTTAAGGCATTTGGACCCTACCCGCCTACAAATTGACCAAACTTGCCTTTCTAATAGTTGATGCACACCAACATATCACTGAATGTAATTTTATGAAATATCGCAGCTAATCAGTTTAGTTGAATTTGTCTGGAATAATATGGGAGGTAACAAACCGCAGCAGCTTTTATCAGGCTCAACCTAAATAAATGGAGGTGGTGATTATTTCCTACACACCCACACCGTTGTCTACATTTAATTGAAGGCTCATGCAAAGTTGGCCAGATCGGGCATTTAAAAGCACTCTTCTAGGCATCTGAAAAACCCAATCTTTTGGTGACTTAAAGGGAGTACTAGAACTTTTAATTTGCATTCCAATGATTCTTCTCCCGATCTTTTAGGACTATCGATTGCATACGATTATCCCTGGGGAAAAAGAATAAAAACGAAAAAATAAACCCACAAACAAACACGCATTCGTGCTCTTTCTTCTGGGAAAAGTTTCAAAATTCCACACTGTTGTAGATAGGAGCTTGAAACCTCTGCAGTGAGGTTTTCTGATATGCAAATTTAATGGTGCAGCTTTTGTTAAGACACTTGCCTTTTGGGGGGTGTTTCTTCCTTTTTTGAAAATCAGGCAGATTTCTTCAGGTTTGTAGTTTTCAAGTGTAACATAAAGACTCGATGAATTTGATATAGTTGTAATCAGCCTAAAAAGACAATTCTTTCGATGTTTGAATTGGTCAACCAAACTTCAATCAAAATTTTTTTAAAGGGTTTGGATAACTATTGGGCCAAGTCACTCCTTACTTATAGTTCGTTACCACGAACTCTTTGACAGAGTGTATTATGCCTCTCAATCAGTTAAATTGAAACACCATAGTACAAAGAATAAAATTTTATTGCAAAGATTTCTATTGGGAAAGGCTACAGCAGGGATAGGGACATTTGCTACAATGATTGTCAGACTTCTTTGAAATACAGCTTCGCTCAATAGTAATACTTTTCTGGCTTACTAGGATGGCCTTGGAATTTTGATTAAAGGCTCCTGTTGAGGCTGTAGACTTCTTCTTTTTTGTCATTATAATCACGGCAGAATTGTACAGAAAAAACAATTTATAGCTGATAGCTCACAATTTTCCATACATCCTTTCGAAATCGTACGTGGAAGTTTCCGCATCGCTTTCAGTTTGGAGATAACAGGGAGTTCGGGGTATGGGCAGTGCATAGATTTAAAATTTCAATGACAGACTTGTTTAAAAATTCCCTGGAAGGATGAGGTCTTCAACGGTGTCATCAATAGGACTGAGGCAAGCCGAAATAAACTTCTCCAGTGTACTGTACAAATGTTTCTTCGACCTCTCAAATGTTTCTGTTTCATCTGGATACACCTGGAAGGTAATTTTTTATATGAATTTCATATTGACCCTCAGTAGTATGTTAACTTATACTTTGCTCGGGGGTATAGCAATTCCCATGTTATTTGGTCACGGGTATAGCAATTCCCATGGCACCTTTCCAAGGCAGATTACCAGATTGGTTATTTGGCAGTGTATAATGTAGTCAAACAGGTTTTTTCTGTTATTAATAAGAATGTACGTCATGAGTTCATGTGCACATTTTTCTTTCTTAAAAAAACCGTTATGATATAAAGTAGTCAAACATGTTTTGGGACCACGCAGGAAATTATGTAACTCAACATCCGTTTTTTATTCGTCCTTGAAAATCTGTATAAAATGTTCATGCACTACAATTTAATTTTCATTATGTATTGGCATATTGAGCATAATACACTGCATATTATTAACTTTGAAAACAATGGATCCGTCAATTGCCAATGTGAGTACAGCTTATTAAAATTTTTAATTTATTTCCAGATAAAAAGCATTTACCAGTAAATTCGAATTTCAGGGGGACTTAGCCCCCTCCCCCCCAACAATACAAAACCTTAAAATATGATGAGTATATTCGATAGAAAACGCTAAGTATGCTTTTCTCTATTATGCAAAACAAAAACCCCCTCCCCCATTGTTTTGTTAGGAGCATACTTCTGTACTTTTACATATCTCGTTCAAAAAGTGGCTTTTCCCAATTGTGTGTGTTTAAGATATTCCGTCTTTTTCCGATCTACCTAAAGGCATTGGTGTCTTATCTTGTTAGCGAGAGTGACAATTTCCAAACAACCTTTTATATGTTCATTATCTAGAATTATAATTATTACCATATGCCAAAGCATAGTGCCAATAATTTCCTTGAGAAAATAGATTCTTGTTGTGGTCAATTAGGCGAGAATGAAGTCTTTGAAATGTGATATGTGAGTGATGTTTGAACAATGTCATCAATTTAAAATAGGGTCTAGCCTTACCGTACACTAAATTCGGAATTGACTTTATAAGGCAAATTATTTTATGGCAAGATGTTTTTTGAAATCTCCCTTCCCCCAAACTCAAAATTTTCCTAAATTTTACTTTAGAACTCTTTTTTTAAATATTTCTAAAGTGCTAATAGATATACACTCCTACAAATATCAGAATCGGCTTTATAGGCCAAATTATTTTACGGCAAGATGTTTTTGAAATCCCCCTTCCCTCCAAACTCAAAATTTTACTTTAGAGCCCTTTTAAAATATTTCTAATGGGCTAATAGATATAGACTCCTACAAATATCAGAATTGACTTTATAGGCCAAATTACATTATGGCAAGATGTTTTTGAAATCTCCCATCCCCCGAAACTCAAAATTTTCCAAAATTTTACTTTAGAACCCTTTTTTTTAAATATTTCTAAAGTTCTTATAGATATGGACTCCTACAAATATCAGAATCGGCTTTATAGGCCAAATTATTTTATGGCAAGATGTTTTTGAAATCCCCCTTCCCCCCAAACTCAAAATTTTACTTTAGAAGCCTTTTAAAATATTTTTAAAGTGCTACTAGATATAGAGTGCTAGAAATATCAGAATCGGCTTTATAGGCCAAATTATTTTATGGCAAGATGGTTTTGAAATCTCCCATCCCCCAAAACTCAAAATTTTCCAAAATTTTACTTTAGAACCCTTTTTTTAAATATTTCTAAAGCGCTAATAGATATAGACTCCTACAAATATCAGAATCAGCTTTATAGGCCAAATTATTTTATGGCAAGATGTTTTTGAAATCCCCCTTCCCCCCAAACTCAAAATTTTACTTTAGAAGCCTTTTTAATTATTTCTAAAGTGCTAATTGATATAGAGTGCTAGAAATATCAGAATTGACTTTATAAGGCAAATTATTTTATGGCAAGATGTTTTTGAAATCCCCCTTCCCCCCAAACTCAAAATTTTATTTTAGAAGCCTTTTTAATTATTTCTAAAGTGCTAATAAATATACAACGCTAGTAATATCAGAATTGACTTTATAGGTCAAATTCTATTATGGGGAGATGTTTTTGAAATCCCCCTTCCCCCCCAAACTAAAAATTTTCCAAAATTTTACTTTAAAAGTTTTTCTTTTTAAATACTTCTAAAGTGCTAATAGTTATAGCACTACAAACATCAGAGTAAACTTTAGAGGGCAATTTAGCTGTAAAAGAGGGCTTATTATTTCCTTACTAAATTTTTCTTCTTTTTTAAGGATGTGGAGGTGGATTCATACAATTACCCTCCCTCCGAAAAGAGACCAAGATGGGGTGATATCACATCAATGCAAGCTGCAAGACCATCAATCATCAGATATGCTAGCTCCATTACAAGTTCTCTGGACCAGCCAGGAGCCTCTCAAGCCAGTGTCAACTCTGCACAAACCTCTATGCAACCTGGCAGGAAATTCAAGAGGGAATGGATAGATTCTCATAATGCATCAGCCTCATCTAGTCAAGATCGGGAGGTCACCCCCTATCAAGCATTGCCGGGCCCTTCATGACCAATGCAAGGCGAGAATGATGTGGCCCTTACAGCTCTCGACATGCAAGCTGCAAATTTAAATGTGAGTTTTCAAATATTATTTCTCGCTAATGATTCTTTTTCCCAAGTCAATTTGAAGGAGTGTGTGAGCGGTACATGTGCCGCTTATTTTTCTGTATATCCGATAATTCATGGAGATAATATAATGCATATTACAAATGCAATAGCGTCGTAATGATTTTCATTATTTTATTGTGTGTTTGTGTGTGTGTGTGTGTGTGTGTATGAGCGTTGCATGCGCCGCGTCTACTCGATAATTCATTGAGATAGTGCAAATTCAATATCGATGTAATGATTGAATGGCATATATTTCCATATCATTATTTTTTATGTTTGATCGGAGCGCTGAAATTTTTTCATTATACATATCAACTGAATTGTATTTTAATGCTGATTTTGAATATCTTTAAATTATTTTGTTTACCTTAATCCATCAAAAGTTATGAGAAAATTAAGAATTTTTGAAGTAGAAATTCAGACGTCGCATAAATTGTTTCCACAGCGCATTTCTATCTGACGCTGTTTCCGCAGCACGTTATAGGCTAATGGAATATAGACTAAGGGGTTAGAAACACAATTTCAACCTGTAAGAATATTTCAGCGTGTGTGTGCGCGTTTGTGTGCGTGTGTGCGTGTGTGTATGTGTGTGTGAGTGTGTGTGTGTGTGTGTGTGTGTGTGTGTGTGTGAGTGTTTGCGCATGTGTGAGTGTTTATGTGTGTTATTAACAAAATTTGTAATTTATTATGCATTGTTTTGTAAATAATGCTATAAGCAAAAATTTTTAATTTATTATGCATTTGTTTGATAAATTCGAATCCAATTAAGAAAAAAAAATTTGAAAAAAAAGTTTGCTATAATTGTGATAAAACTTTCGTCATAGAAAAGAAAACTTAATCCATACATTTTCTAGTTTCAGGGGGAAGCTGTGAAAACTTCTGCCTTCCCTGGCCCGGGACTTCAAAGTATCATGGGAAATTGTCCCCTCTCGCCGGATGATATTAGTGAAGGTATGCCATTTAATATCCCCCTGGATTGTCAATTTATAGCTCAAGAAATGGACAGTTTTATTCAAATTGTTGGACCTAATTTTTCTAGGGAAAGTTTTGACGATAGTTTTATAATTAGTGAATTGGGTCCTGTGCAAATAGGTGCAGGATATGAAGATAGTGTCACGTCCCTGGAATTACGTGAATCTAATTTGTTAGAGTCTGCTCTAGGTCACTTACAAACATATAGGGTAGATTTTAACCCTCCCGAGGAAAACATGATTGACGGGAGCATTATTTTAACAGATGCAGTAAATGTTCTTCATAGCTACATCGACAGAATTCGAGCACAAATTGATATTCAGAGTCAGACATGGGAGAGTCAAGGGGGGATTAAGTCTGTGGTAAATCAAAAAGTTCATGTACGAAAGAAGACATACGAGAAAACTTGGTTTTTTAACTCTTCAACAATCCACCAGATTTCTTACTCTGGTCTAAGTGAACTGGGAGACTAATCTTTCATCTCAATCTATAAACAAATTTTGGATTTGGACACGTTTAACAAGAGGGGAAGTGGGTCCACCATTTTAGACATTGAACACATGGATCTGAATCTCAGTACATTATAAAAAAAATTTATTTTAAGGGGGGCAGAGCCTGGTTGACGAAAAAAATGCCTCCCGGATTTGTTTGCTACAGGAGTGGCTCAGGGCTTTAATTTTGACACGGGGCTGTAACGTTTTAAATACGAATTTTTAGCAGCAGCCCAAAAAACATTAAAAAAAGAGTCAACAATAGAAAATCTCTATAGCTTTGCTCGTAAGAGTAGAAAAAGTTTCCCTAAAGTAAATTTTGATTGTTTAGAAGGAAAGTATCTTGTGTCTTTGAACGAGATAACGTTATTTGGAAAAGCAAATGAAAATCTTGGGTTGGGGGTGGTTGTTCTCCAGTATGACATTGCCTTTGTAGATGGGGGAAAGAAACCAATTAAAAAAGGGGTTTTGTATTCAGTTAGGACACCGATGATAGATAATTTTAAAAAATGGGTTTGGACTATTTATGTACCTCCCAAAGATGTAAATTTCCATGGTCATTTTTTCTCTTTTAAGGCAACACGTCGACTCCTTTCTCTATTCAAGAATAAATGAGATTTTTACTATTGTCCCTAGTGCCTTTCTCCATTTAGATCTGTATGTACAGTTACGGTTTACATGAGGCATTGCAAAATTCATGAGAATCAAAGAATTGAAATGCCTCATGTGGTCTGAGAATGCTCGCTCAGACGTGAATGGGGAAAGGCACATGGGGCGATAGAGATATTCTCCTTTCTTCACGCCTTGGGATAGGGGTCGACTTATTGCTGTAACGGGGAAAAAATGACCATAGGAATTTACATCTTTGGGGGGCTCGTAAATAACCCAAACCCAATTTTAACATTATCCACCATCGGTGTCCTCACTCAATACAAGACCCCTTTTTTATTTGGGTTCATCTCCCAGTCTAAAAATTCCGATTCGTACTTAAGAAGAACCACCCCCAACCAATGATTGTTATTTTCTTTTTCGAATAAGGTTATTTCCTTCAAGGCCATCGGATACTCCACCTCTAAGCAATCAAAATTTATCTTTGGTAAATTTTTCCGACTATTACGTGCAGGGTTATTGAGATTTTTTATTGTCGAATCTTTTTTTAATGACTATTGGGCCACTGATAAAAACACGTATGTTAAACTTTACAACCCTGGTTCAAATTTAAAACCTTGAACTCCTCATATAGCCGAAAAATCTGGGTGGTATTTTATTCGTCGATTACCTCTCCCCAGCCCCCTTAAACTATAGATTTTTTAATTCTACGGAGATTGAGATCCATGTGTTCAATGTATAAAATGGTGGAACCGCTTCCCCTCTCGTTAAACGTGTCCAAAGTCGAAATTAATTTATTCATCCAGTTGAAAAAGTTGCTCTCAAACTCATTTAGACCAGAGTAAAAAGTTTGATTGCCAGTTGATAAATGAAAATAAAAAATTTTCTCGGATGTTCTCATGTGTACATAAAGTTTTTGATTCACCGATACTTTAATCCCCCCTTGGCTCCCCCAATTCTGAATATGAATATCTATTTTTGCTTAAGGTATGTCAAGGTAACTATGACGAGTATTTACTGCGTCTCTTGAAATAATACTCTCTTCAGTCGTTTTTTTTTCGAGAGGAGTAAATTCTAACCTATATGTATGCAAGTGATCTAGAAATTACGCTAACAAAGAAAATTAAAATAATTCCGGGGACGTGACACTATTTTTATGCCCTGCACCTATTTGTACAGGATTACATTCACTCATTATAAATTTATCGTAAACAATGTCCCGGGAACGTTAGGTCCAACAATTTGTATAAGACTGTCCATTTCTTCAGTTGTAAATTGAAAATCAAGGTGGATATTAAATAGATTAGCTTCACTAATATTGTCCGGCGGGAAGGGGCAATTACCCTTGAGACTTTGAAATCTCAGACCAGAGAAGGCAGCAGTTTTCACAGCTTCTCCTTGATACTATAAAAGGAATAGATTAAATTTTTTTTTTCTTTGATGAAAGTTTTATCCCAATTATAACAAACTTTTTTCTTCAATTTTTTTTTCTTAATTGGATTCAAATTTATCAAACAAATGCATAATAAATTACAAATTTTTGCTTATAGCATTATTTACAAAACAATGCATAATAAATTACAAATTTTGTTAATAACACACATACACACGCACACATGCGCACACACTGACAGACACACACACACACACACACACTCACATGCACACACACACACACGCACACACGCACACACACGTACACACACGCTGAAATATTCTTACAGGTTGAAATTATGTTTCTAACCCCTTAGTCTATATTCCTTTAGCCTATAACGCGCTGCGGAAACAGCGTCAGATAGAAATGCGCTGTGGAAACAATTTATACGACGTCTGAATTTCTACTTCAAAAAGTCTTAATTTTCTCATAACTTTTGATGGATTAAGGTAAACGAAATACTTTAAAGATATTCAAAATCAGCATTAAAATACAATTCAGTTGATATGTATATTGAAAAAATTACAGCGCTCGGATCAAACATAAGAAATAATGATATGGAAATATATGCAATTCAATCATTACATCGATATTGAATTTGCACTATCTCAATGAATTATCGAGTAGACGCGGCGCATATAACGCTCACACACACACATACACACACACACACAAACACACAACAAAATAATGAAAATCATTACGACGTTATTGAATTTGCAATATTCATTATACTATCTCCATGAATTATCGGGTAGACAGAAAAATAAGCGGCGCTTGCACCGCTCACACACTCCATCGAATTGATTTGGGAAAAAGAATCATTAGCGAGAAATAATATTTGAAAACTCACATTCAAATTTGCAGCTTCCATGTTGAGAGCTGTAGGGGCCACATCATTCTCGCCTTGCATTGGTTGTGAAGGGCCCAGCAATGCTTGATAGGGGGTGACCTTCCGATCTTGACTAGATGAGGCTGATGCATTATGAGAATCTATCCATTCCCTCTTGAATTTCCTGCCAGGTTGCATAGAGGTTTATGCAGAGTTGACACTGGCTTGAGAGGCTCCTGGCTGGTCCAGAGAACTTGTAATGGAGCTAGCATATCTGATGATTGATGGTCTTGCAGCTTGCATTGATGTGATATCACCCCATCTTGGTCTCTTTTCGGAGGGAGGGTATATGTATGAATCCACCTCCACATCCTTAAAAAAGAAGAAAAATTTAGTAAGGAAATAATTAGCCCTCTTTTACAGATAAATTGCCCTCTAAAGTTTATTCTGATGTTTGTAGTGCTATAACTATTAGCACTTTAGAAATATTCAAAAAGAAAAACTTTTAAAGTAAAATTTTGGAAAATTTTTAGTTTGGGGGGGAAGGGGGATTTCAAAACATCACCTCATAATATAATTTGACCAATAAAGTCAATTCTGATATTTCTAGCACTGTATATCTATTAGCACTTTAGAAATAATTAAAAAGGCTTCTAAAATAAATTTTGAGTTTGGGGGGAAGGAGGATTTCAAAAACATCTTGCCATAATATAATTTAACCTATGAAGTCTATTCTGATATTTTTAATACTATATTTCAAGTAGGACTTAAGATATAATTTGAAGGGATTATAAAGTAAAATTGCGAGTTTGGGGGGAAGGGGAATTTCAAAAACATATAACCATAAGATACTTTGCCACACGAAACCGATTCTTATATGTTTAGTATTATATATCTATTAGAGCCTTAGAAATATTTAAAAAAAAGGGTTCTAAAGTAAAATCTTGGAAAATTTTTAGTTTGGGTGGAAGGGAGATTTCAAAAACATCTTGCCATAAAATAATTTGACCTATAAAGTCAATTCTGATATTTCTAGCACTATATATCTATTAGCACTTTATAAATAATTAAAAAGGCTTTTAAAGTAAAATTTTGAGTTTGGGGGGAAGGGGGATTTCAAAAACATCTTGCAATAAAATAATTTGGCCTATAAAGCCGATGCTGATATTTGTAGGAGTCTATATCTATTAGCGCTTTAGAAATATTTAAAAAAAGGGTTCTAAAGTAAAATTTTGAAAAATTTTGAGTTTGGGGGGAAGGGATATTTCAAAAAACATTTTGCCATAAAATAATTTGGCCCATAAGGCCGATTCCGATTATTCTAGCACTTTATATCTATTAACACTTTAGAAATATTTTAAAAGGCTAATATAGTGAAATTTCGAGTGTGGGGAGACGGGGGATTTGAAAAACATCTTGTCATAAAATAATTTAGCCTATAAAATTGATTCTAATATTTGTAGGAGTCCATATCTATAAGCACTTTACAAATATTAAAGAAAAAAAGTTCTAAAGTAAAATTTTGGAAAATTTTGGGTTTGGGGGGATGGGAGATTTCAAAAACATCTTGCCATAATATAATTTGGCCTATAAAGTCAATTCTGATATTTGTTGGAGTCTATATCTATTAGCACTTTAGAAATATGTTAAAAGGGTTCTAAAGTAAAATTTTGAGTTTGGGGGGAAGGGGGATTTCAAAAACATCTTGTCGTAAAATAATTTGGCCTATTAAGCTGATTCTGATATTTGTAGGAGTCTATATCTATTAGCACTAAGGAAATATTTAAAAAGGCTTCTAAAGTAAAATTTTGGAAAATTTTGAGTTTGGGGGGAAGGAGATTTCAAAAAACATCTTGCCATAAAATAATTTGCCTTATAAAGTCAATTCCGAGTTTAGTGTACGGTAACGCTAGACCCTATTTTAAATTGATGACATTGTTCAAACATCACTCGCATATCACATTTCAAAGACTTCATTCTCGCCTAATTGACCAAAACAAGAATATCGTTTCTCAAGGAAATTATTGGCACTATGCTTTGGCATGTGGTAATAATAATAATTCTAGATAATCAACATATGAAAGGTTGTTTGGAAATTGTCACTCTCACTAACAAGATAAGACACCAATGCCCTTAGGTAGATCGGAAAAGGACGGAAAATCTTACACACATACAAGAGGGAAAAGCCATTTTTCAAACGAAATATATAAAATTACAGAATTATGCGTCTAAAAAAACAATGGGAGGAGGGGGTTTTTGCTTTTCACAATAGAAAAAAACATCCGTAACGTTTTCTATAAAATATACTATTTATATTTTAAGGTTTTTTATTGTTTGTGGGGAGGGGGGCCAAGTCCCCCTGAAATTTGAATTTACTGGTAAATGCTTTTTATTTGGAAATAAATTAAAAAATTTAATAAGCTGTACTCACATTGACAATTGACGAATCCATTGTTTTCAAAGTTAAAAATATGCAGTGTACTATGCTCAATATGTTAAAACATAATGAAAATTAAGTTGTAGTGCATGAACATTTTATACAGTTTTTCAAGGACGAATAAAAAACGGATGTTGAGTTACATAATTTCGTGTGTGCTCCCAAAACATGTTTGACTACTTTATAACATACCAGTTTTTTTAAGAAAAAAAATGTGCACGTGAACTGACGACGTACATTCATTGTGCAATTCTTATCAAAAACAAAAAAAAACCTGTTTGACCACATTATATTATTACGACCATACTCTCAAAACATGTTTAACTACATTATACACTGCCAAATAACCAGTCTGGTAATCTGCCTTGGAAAGGTGTCATGGGAATTGCTATACCCGTGAGCAAATAACATGGGAATTGCTATACCCCCGAGCAAAGTATATGTTAACATACTACTACCCTCAATGACCCAGAAAGACAAAAGACGACAAAATTCAAGTGCTTATAAGTAAGACCCAAGTAGTTCCAAGGCCTTAGCAGGGTTTAATCAGAATTAAGAGACAGCAAAGTAGATAAAGAGAAACCTGATATGACATTGCTTTTTTGAATACTTTTCAAAAACCTATTCATCTGAAACCTATTTATGTAAAGTTAAAATATTTACTAGTTATGAAATAGAAATAGCTTTAGAATGCACACAACAAAACTAATCATTTGTAAAACCCTTGAAACTACAGCTTGTTCTAAATAGTTCTACATGGTCATCTAATCAAAGACGGTATATACGTGGTTTTTTTTATAAAAATCTCATCAATTATTATTATAAGAAACAATTTAATTGGAAATAACATATCAATTAAAATTAATTCAATTTTAATGAAACTAATTTCGATTGGTTTTTGAAACCTATATATAAGTAATGCTGACGTCCAGGTTTTGTTTTAGCAGATGCCGTAGCTTATCTCTGGGGAGGAGTTAAAGTATGAAAGTTCTTTTTTATAGTGATCGCAGAATCAAACCACACATATTTTTACATAAATTTAAATTTTTTATATATGAGGCTGAAATGGGAGGGCGTTCAACCAGGCATTACCACCTAGAAATGACATTGAGCCAGCCACTGTAAAGCAGAGTAACCTCCATAAAAAATTTTGCAGGATAAAGGGGTTTAGTAGGTTTCAGTATCGGAGGGAGTGCAGCAAGGAGAATCGAGACTCTTTGATTAGAGGGATTCAAATTAGGTTTTTAGCCACTGCATAATATCAAATATGCATTTATGCCGTTTAGCCAATCTATAATTTTCCAGATTTGGAAGGGGTCAAATTACATCCCCTTTTACATAAATCACTTCTTAATTTTCAAGAAATCTTTGAAATTGAACATTTTTTCTCTCTTTTGATGACTAATTTAGGAAAACATTTTTCAAAAAAGAAGTTTGTCGAAGAAAATAGCCATGTACTATTTATTTGTTCGTGATAGGATCCAATCATTCATCTAGAGCAGTATCTGTTATCTTTTTGTTTCTTGTGAATAATTCATTTCAATTTCTGGTTGTTTCAGGTTTTATCTATTCGTTGAAGAAGTTCGAATTATCATAGAACTTTATTTCTACCCAAATTGGGCTTGAGTATAGCTCTTTACTTTTCTTTGAAAAACTTTTTATTTCTACCCAAATTAGGCTTGAATATAGCTCTTTTCTTATCTTGGAAAAACTTTTTATTTCTACCCAAATTAGGCTTGAATATAGCTCTTTACTTTTCTTTGAAAAACTTTGTTTTGGAAAACATTACTTGTAATTAATATATGTTTGTTTTAATTGATGTAATTATATAATTGGTTAATGTTATAAACACTTGCTTTTTTTCAGTTTTTATGCTTAAAAATTTTAAATGTTTGATTCTAATTCAAAAATGTGAACGAAATTTCAGCATTCAGTCAAAATTATCGATCAGCAGTAATTTTGGGCTGTAAATTTATAAATAAGAATTTTACTTTAGAATTTTGGATGCATGGAGAAAGGATTAGGATGTAATTGAATTGAAAATCTGCCCAAGTTTTGGTCTCCTATACAGCTAAAGCCATTTTGAATCTAATCATACAGACGTTATAATATAGTGTAACAGTTCATTTGTTTAAATATGTGGATGTCAATATTATTTATTAAGATAAAAAAAGTTCAGTTTTTTCGGTTTAAAAGAAAAACTACTTCACGAATTAGCACAACCAGGTTTAATTTCCTGTTGTCTTTTTGTCTGTCTCAATTAAATTTCTTCTTGTCCTGAAATTTTAGTTGAGATGTTGAAATTGCAGAACATTTTAGAGCAGGTCAGGCCTAAGAAAACTAATTCGTGAATCATGAAAAGACAACTCATGAACTCGCAATAAAAATATATATTATAATATTTTCCTTCCAAAACTTATTGTCCTTGTTAGGGATTGCTTAATAAAGTATGCTTACCCTAAAAGTTCCACATCGATCGGATAAAAACAGGGTTTGGCCCATTTTGTGATTTCACAAACCCTTACTGCCCATCTTTTTCAATATATCTTTTTCCTCTTAGGTTTGTTTAGCCCAGTATACATGCTTTGCAAGTTAATAGCCAATAGGCGACGAAATAAACATGGGCCAATTTTGTGCGTCTTGAATCAACGCAACAATTTTTCTGGTGACATTTGTCTTCATTAAGGTTGCCTTGTCACTGTCTGCTTGCCCTGTAAGTCTAAGCCAACCTAGCTTTAGATTTGATATAAATACAGTCAATCTTCAAAACTTTTTTGTTTTTATTCAGGCCTACTTGGCCTGTGAGCTACCAGCCTATTAAAGACGAAAGAAAAGTTAGACCCATTTTCGGGTTTCACGAACGGATACTGCCTAACTTATTTTCAATTTGTTTATTTCTTCATAAACATTCATCTAGCGAAGGAATTTAGGAACTGTCATTTTTAAGCCAATAAAAGAGACTGAATTTAACGTCCCGTTTCTGTGCGTCTCAAGTATTTTAGTCTTTTGGTCTGGAATCATCAAATATTCAAAGGCAAGCAGCTGGGGCTGAACAAAAGTCTTAATTGAACTTAATTGACTGGGAAAAGTTTGGGCCGTGAAAAAACTTTAATTTTTAAAAGTATTTTTGGTGCATAAAGTCTCCTTTACTCATTAGTCTGCGTATACAAGTTTCAAACTCTTTAGAAGAAACTGTCGGTCCTTTTTCCACGCGATTCAATATTTGGAAGACAAAAATATTTTTCAATTATTTTTCCTTTCCTTACATATAATATTTTGAGCCCAAAATTTTTACTTACAAAATTTTTAGCTCTTTCCCTACCTGCGTCGTTTCAGAAATATTTTACAGGTACGATAGTTTGATAGCCCAAGTGAATGTTCTGTCTTTTGATGTACCTTACTACTTCATCGTGACCAGATTCAATGTTTCACTTGGGCTACAAATGCTGAATTTTTAAGCGGTTCGGAGAATCATATTTTTTAGTCCCCAGTGGCCCTCCTTCCAAACACAAAATATAAAATACCTTTCCTTCTCCTCCTCCAAAGCTTCAAAAGTTACTGATCGGTCCTCACAAATCGTCCCCGACATCATTTTGATAGCCAGTATATATTATTTCTTTCAAGTAACCTTTGCCCCTCAACCAAATTCAAGTCTCGAGGTCATTAGTACCCCTACTCTGCTTTCAAACACACATATAGGAAAATTAACATAGATAAATTAACAAGTGGAGTTCCTAGCCCCTTGCACCTGTTTCTAGCTGGCAATATTCCTGCCCAGGCAAGATTTAGCATGTCCAGGCAAGATTAGGCATGTCCAGGCAAGGATCTCTACGACATCAATAGGGAAAATAGCAATGGATTTCTACGGCATGCCCTCTGACGTCGCACCATCGCACTTGTGCAATTCGATCAGCTGTTCCTAGCCCCTCACAACTGTCTCTAGTTGGCGTGATTCCCGCACAGGCAGGATTTTGCATGTCCGGGCAAGAGTTCAAGGACACACCCTCGTCCCTGTTACTAAGTGAAATCATGTCTTGACACGTTCCCAGTGGTTGAAACTATTGATCGAGGATCAGTTTCTTTCTGGAAGTGGGAAAGTCAACATTGAAATGGATGATTATACACTATTGAATATTGAAAGTGTTGATGAAACGGGACCTAGAGTGCCTAAAGTATCGGTAGAAATTACAAGGGGTTCTCGACCAACCCTAGAATGGGACAAGATGTATAAAGGAAATGTTATAACATTAAACAAATTCAAGTCGGAAGAACAATTGTGTTTCGCGGCTAAAATCTATAGAAAACAGTCTGTGTTTGGCACTGAGGGTGTTAAAATTGGTAGATTTGAAAAATTGGAAATTATCTCCAATATAGTAAAATTAGAAATGTAGCTAGTTTTGGATCACTAACCTCTGAAATTATTCATTGATAGAAAGATATTTTCTATAGAAAGTCATGACGATAATACGTGAACTAATTCCCTTTCTTCGGACTATTGTATGAAGCTTTTTCGTTGAGGTCTCCAAGTGTTTGTTCAATTTACGGGTATTTTAATTGGGACAAAAAAAAATAATATTGTGGTTTTGCCCTTAACCCCTACATAGACGGCCCTTTTGTAACGCTCCTAGGAGACATTTTCTAGTTTGAGAGTCAGTTTGTTTTTGGAAGTAGAGCAATCAACATCGACATTTTTTTTAGACATGCCAATAATGCTTGTATACTTTGGGTAGATGGTCATCCTGGGATAATTGTACTTTTGCTGATGACTGTAATGAAAAGTGTAAATCATGCAATCCATGCAAATTGCATAGAGGATATGCAGTGCAAATTACAGACTGTAATTCTTGTCTTGAAGAGATTTGTTACTCTCATAATAGATGATTCTTATGCTCCAATTGTCACTATGATAAATGTAATCAATTGGAAAATACTTATCCTGGCCTGATTGCGAAAAACCCTAAACGTGAGTTCAGTTTCTTTTTAAGAGACTGGTATGGTCATGGTTTTAAATTATTTTGGGAAGAAGAACCTGGTCTACGCTTCAATTGCTGGAATAATAAAAGAGTCTTGTTCTTACGACATCGCTATGAAGATACTGGCAATTATGATTATCAACCTATAGACTTTTATTTGGCTGTTACAAAAAGTGATTCTTCATATGTGAATTGTGTATGTGACATTGCTTCAAATAAGCAAATTGAAACACTTGAACTTTATAATATGAATCAGAGTAGTATTATTGACTTTACAAAGAGATCTAATATAAATGAAGTTACCCTATATTGTAGAAAATGTGATCCTAACTTTGCACGTCAAGACGAATACAAGTTGAATCCTGACGAGCTGTTACCACTTATCGTTTCTGATGATTACCTATACGTAGAAGAAGAAATCTAAAGGACACAGTGTTTTGTATACAAATTTTATTAATAAACAAATTTATATACATTCTTAAGGCATTTTACTTTTAGGGCACCAAAATTTATATTATAGAGGTAAGAAAGAGTATTTTCAACTAGAAAGTCGTTCAATCTAGGATGTTCACCATAAATCTCGATAAATTCTATGTCAGTGTTTCCACGACTTCGAAAGATAAAGTAAAGTAGGGCATGAAAAC
Source organism: Artemia sp. Qi Xiang Cuo (assembly GCF_049724085.1). Taxonomy (NCBI): domain Eukaryota; kingdom Metazoa; phylum Arthropoda; class Branchiopoda; order Anostraca; family Artemiidae; genus Artemia; species Artemia sp. Qi Xiang Cuo. The sequence goes on from NC_142806.1 coordinate 36,408,171, forward strand.
CACAGCTTTTCTTTAATAAATCTTTTACCCGCTTCCGATTTTGAATAATAGATTTTCTACTCTGCGCAAGAAAATTATTAATATGAGCTGTGTAGAATGTATACGGCAAGCCAAAAGGATCAAAAAATTCTTTACTGTTCTTGTTTGAAATATGCATAACCAATGCCCTGTCTGTACACTTGATGGCCTACAATTAACAATAATAAGGGTATTGTCAACATGTTCAAGATGCCCCTGAAAACCTGAAGATATACAATAAGACTTGTGTTTCGATATGCGTAGATCTATATTAAATAAATCAATCATTTTTTTCATGCTCTTGGTACCAAGTTTAGCAAAACCCTGACGTCAGGAGTAATTTTTAGAACAGTTTCAAATTCATTTAGTAAGATTAATGCAAAATTTTCCTCCAATGGCTCGGCAAATGTACACTCTAACCGTACATTCCCTGTCCGGACAATACTCATATCTTGAGTACCAGACAATTCCAACACAATGATGCCATGCGTTTTCGCAAACATTTCTTCACTTATACCATTTTCGAACAATTGAGAATCCCGATCTAGGGATTGCATTGTCATTTCATAGAGGATCCTGGAGGATTTATCAAAGAATAAATTCTAGAGTATGATTCCATTTACTTTACATACAAGCGATGAAAGTCCAAATAATTCAAATTTATGCGGGGAATCTGTCCAGGATCCAACAGCACTAGCACTTTTTACAATAGCCAATGCCAGTTTCGAAGGTATTTTGCCATTGATAAATGAAGAATCGGTATAGGTAAGCGTACCTCTAGCAATATGGCGTTGATTCGTGATTGTATGAGGCATGTGCAATTTGATATTACTTCAAAGCAGCTCTTAACTTTTCAATTGCCATGGCAACAGAAGTCATATCTTGTTTTTTTCTTACATGAAGTATAGCCGACGTAAGAGAGACTGATACATCGGGTGCAGCGTCCAGTAATTTTCACATAATATAATTGGACGGTGCAAGTTGTAGTTTTGTATCAATCTTTACATTAGTAGGCAACCATTGAGGTATATTACATATCTCATGATTTAGTTTCCCAACTAAATGTAAATCTTTAGTTGGTGCCTCTCAGAGAATATTGATAGTATCGGTATTTGTTTTATATTCTTATCCAATAGTCATACCCCTCAACTGCTTATAGAACATAAATGTCATCAACATAAATTGTATTTAACTTCCATAATTTTAAAGATTATTGCTCGTGCTTACCAATGTTCCATTTATGTAGACGCTTATTTGTCGAAATAAATTATGTAGTACACAAATTTCGTAAGATAATTTTTCGGCGGCGCTTGGTTTTTCATTGTTTGATTTTTTAACAATGACATTTAAATCTATAAATGTCAAATTCAAATCAATAAAGTAGTCTTCATTGGAATGAATTTGAAAATGGAAATTTTCAGAGAGCGGTTGTTGTGGGTAGAATTGTTCATAGTATCAATGTTTTAAACTGACACCAACAGTTTACGCATTGAAAAGATTTAGAGCTGAGGTGAATGAAGGATGAGAATCTTTATTTGGTAGATATGCCATTTTTTATAGGAAAAAAATCCTTTTTGAATCTTTTTTCTTTCTTTGATGCTTTACGCACCCCGAGCTGGCTTGAGACTGGTGAGTGAGGGGGTATTTCTATTAGTTTTTAAACCTATTCCCCGTTGTTTCAATCGCTCACCGAGGAATCATGCGCTCGACCTGAGATTTTGCGAAACACTTTCTTGAATATCTTTCCCAGAGCCCCAATCATGTAATGTAGAGGATGCAAAAACCACTGCAACCGGTGCAATATATTTTTTAGCCAAGGGTAGTGCAGGGCGAAAAAGCTTAGAAAACCAACTGCCGAGAACGTACCCGGACATTGACGAATGACCTCTATAATAGTTCATTCCACGGCCAAACTGCCGTGGTCCAAGAGTAGCAACATAGCAATCAATATCAGGACATATAAACTGAGTTCTATTAGCCATTCCACTGAATGGGTCGAAAATGAAATGTAATTACAGCCAAAACTTTTGTTATTAATAGTGGATCACCCAATTAACTTCTTAATGTTAACTGACAGAGCTCCAAATACGAAGTGTTGACTGGAATGTATTGATGGTGCTTTATATTGTAGTGGTGAATATGGTCATTAGAGGTTTTTTGTTCAAGAACGCGTAGGAGGGGGACATTGGTTTTACCAGCTCTTGATCTCTCGACAAAGGATGCATAGAGAAATAAAAAACTGTCTGAAGAGAAGGCAGGCGGATACTCTGCGAAAATGACAGGATTCATGCCACTAGGGCTTCCTGCACTATTGCCGTTGATTACATTATGTTAAAAGCAAGCACTTCTCTTAGTTTATCATTGAGAATAACTTTTAATTGTTGATGGGCGAACTAATGTAGATTTTTCCCTCTTCCTTTGAATAATTGAATTGAAAGGCCCCATTTTTACGATATGAAATTTTTTTGTTGATAACATGACACAATTTGTTCATAGTCCCAAACTCGTTATATGATAATGTGGTATAGCGGTATTCAAATGAATTCATGTTTTCAATCACATATTGATCGCTAACAATTGGCCAATCTTGGGGTCTAATTTTTATGTCATATGTACGATCCTTACTTAGGATATCATAGGTATTTTTAAGAATACAATCTACAGAAGCCACTTCATACATTTCCTTAAATTTAATGGCAGGGGAAATATTTTTCCAAAAATCGCTTGTTTTATTCAAATCATTATATCAAGGATCAGATACATTGGACATGAATGTCACATAAAAACCTTCAGACATTATGAACGTCTTCAGCAGTTATCCACGCATCAAAATCAGAGTTGTATCATAGCCAGCAAACAAGCAACTGTCGCTTACCCTGGCGAGTACGAGTCTTTAATACCTTTTCGATCTGATAAATTCCACTATTTCCAACTTTTTGTAATTCATAATCCTAAATACTGCCAAGAATCTCTTCATCTTTCATATCACAAAGCCGATACCTTATAGGCTTAGTGTCCAGGATTTTGACACTTTAAAAAGTTCAGTAGACCAAAAGTAATTTCCCTTTTCAAAAATATTTCTTGTACGATCAAGTCGAACAGTATCACCAAAATTGAATTTTCTCTTTCCTGCCTCTTCATTAGAACATTGTTTAAGGAAATATGTATCGTCACTATGATGAACTTCCTGAGGGCTAGCATTGAACAAGCATCGATGAGGACGTTGATTATAATTCAACATAATTTTATCTAAACCATGAACAAATGCAGCTGTATTTTTCAATTTACAATATCTTGGAATTAAAAGTCGAATGGTTTGTATTTAACGTTCAGCCAATGTCGCTTTTATACGACTATGACTATGGTGGAGCATTGTATTATATTTCAGTAAAACCTTCATTACATTGGGATTAACAAATTAACTTCTAAGGTTTGTTTGAATTTTTTTATATGAATCTTGTTCAAAGACTGGATTCAAGAGCTTTAGGAACTTCATTGCTTCTTTTTGGCAGCAATAGAAGTGCAAACGCATATCGCATAAAAAGACTTATTGCGAGTAAAATATACTTGTAGGGTTTATTATGACGTCTTTGAATCGCGTCTAGAGTTAAAAAATCTGCTTGTAATATATGCCAAGGTTAAACGGCTTTAGTGTCTTCATCGTGACGGCCCCTAGTCTTATGATTTTAATAAAGATTATTACTGAGTCCCTTTTGTAAATACTCTTTTGCTAGCTTCTGCTTAATTCCGGTAACCTGAGCAAGTGTAGTTGGAGAGCTTAAACTTCCTGTTTCTACGATATTGTCATAAACACTTTTCAAAATTTGATCCATTTTGATCGTAACCGTCCGCTGCCCTTTTGTATACTAACGGTTGTATCGATACGTCTTCACTTTTGTCTAGTTACCGGTGTCAATTAGCCACTAGTTGTGCTTTCCAAGAATGATTTAAAATCATGTTCTACCTTTAACTGACCATTTTATTTTAATTTTTTTTAGAATTTGCTTTTTACCGATAAGACTTTTATGAAAATGTGACGACTTTAAAAAACTATATAAACGACAATCAAAAGAATCAACTCTCTTACGAATCGCAATCAGATCAAATGACAAATCAATTAAATTGTAAGGCTCGCCCTGGATTATAACTTCATTCTTTTTCTTATCAATTTGTCTATTTTCAACGAGATACGTGAAGAGTCTTTTACTTTGTTCAGATAGGATTGAGGCAACAAGTCTACAACACTTGTTAATAAACCTTCTTTTCTCAGTTTTTCCAAACTTTCAGAAGATTGATCAATGACATTGACTTTTAGCGGTTATTCGCGATATGGTTTATGTTTGTTAACACGACGAAGGGCATTTTGAAGCAAAACTAATTTTCATCATCGGCAATTGTTTCACTCCTAATAAATTTATCAAGATTATCTTCAAAATGTTCTTTTGGTGAAAGAGCAATTTCAATTGGTGTCAATTTATATTGTTTAGCCATTTCTAGAGAATAGTGTTTACAAATCTGGTGATTATCGGTAGTAACACTGAAATGATACAACCACCCGCTTGAACAAGACGTTTTCTCTTACAATTGGCTTTCTTTTTGCAAGCTAGAGCACGTACAAGTGATTGATGTTGCTTTGTCTGTTGCTTAACAGGATATAACAGTTGAACATTACCTTCCGTTTAATTTAAACAAAGTTCCGACAAGAGATTAATAAATTCCTTGTAAACACCATGCTTGAGTATTGCTTTTCTAAGTCGTGGTTTTGAATTGGCTAGCACGGAAAACAGATGCGGATGCTCGTGTAGCTTCTTCAGTGTTATGATTGGGAATAATAACCTTTTTTACTATTCACGGGTAGATGTACTGTAATTTCATTATAAAAAACATCAGTGACTACACGTAACTCTACTTGTGTGTTTTGACTCAGGTCCAATAATATGTAATCATAAGGTTTATTAGTAACTTGATTGTATGCGGAAAGTAAAAATTTAGGTTTACCAGGGTAGATTTTTTTTGTTTAGAGTTATAAGAGAACTTGAATTGCGAACAATTCTATAGATGATATAGTAGGTACAATTCAAAGCAAGTGTTTGCATATATTTACTCTGATGAAAAAGACTATGGAGAACAATAGTTACAGAACTTTTTTCGTGATGGACCTGACAGTAAACAGTTGTAACAATTCCTGTGACCATTCTTCAATAGATTCACCTAAATCATCAACAATCATCCACGAGTTTGGCACAATAATAGTAAACACGTCAAGTCCTTGTATGAATTTTATGCCTGGATCAATTTTCTTTATTTTATCATAAGATTCTTGCCATATGCTATACCAATAATAGATTTTTTTGGGTTCTCTAAAAAAAATTTATCGCGGTTTTGAATTATTTTTATTGAAAGTGTTGTTTTACCAGACATGAACGGTCAGCAAAGAAACGATCTAAAGGATGTTTTAAATTGATACATACTCTTCTAATGCCAAAATGCAACTAAACTAACCTAACCTCAATCTCTTGACTAAATACTCAAGAAATAGAATACATGGTTTCTTTGATTCACATACAACAAAAAAATATATATTTACAACACTAAGAAATAAGCACTTGAAAGTTTTAAAACACTTGGCGTACACGGCGTCTTGGGGGTGGCACCCTTGGTGGCCAGGGGCCGAGCCGGCACCCTTGGCGGCTAGCGGCCGAACCGCCACCCGTGGTTGGTGGGATACCCAGGTGATAAAAGATAAATAAACACTTGAAAATTACCGCTTCGTGCAATGAAAAAAAATATATAAATAACAAGGCAGTGTCGAAGTGGTGAATAAATTATATATAAATAAATGTAAATATAAATTACTAGATATAAAAAAAAGCAGTGCCAAGCTTTTGACGAAAAAACGGCCCCCTTCCCCCAACAGACGGTCCCCCCTCCCACTACTCTAGTGCTTTATCCAGACCGAGTTGATTCCTATAATTTACACATTCAACTCGGTCTGACGTAAGATAATGGCCATGTGGTAGTACTTTCACACCACCCTCGAGTAAATAGACTTTGTCCGATATGGTGGACATGACACTTTCTATACTCGAACTGTATAGTTTTTATATTTTAAAGAGCAAATGGCCATGACACTCGCTGTTGGAACTAAATTTTACTCTATACAGTTCCTATAAACACTCATGTTGAAATTTTCCGTTACATAGTATGCAGTCACCCATTTGTAGACTTTTTTGGTAGTCTCATAATGCGTTTCTACGTAGTACACCTTCGGACCGGGAAATACACCATGCGGCACCAAGTTACTTCCCTTTTCTGATTTTAATTTTAACAACTGATTTGAGGCCTGGCGTTTCACCATTTCCGGATAGCGGAACTCATCCCAGTTCGTATAATCCATCCGAGAACTAATGTACTCTCCATTTTCCAAATCATCTAATAAATTATCTGTCTTAACTTTTAACAATAATGAATCTGTAACATTGCCAGCGGCAATGTTTAAGATTACATTTCTTTTTTCCTATATAAAAGGACCAAATTCGAGTCTATGATCGTGAATCATCGTGAAGTCTGGATCCGCAATGATTCGGGCACATTCTTTTGAGTCAGTCACAACGTCATAACGACTCCCATTTCGCACACTCTCACACATTTTACCAAAGGCCGAATTTAAAATGAGTCTAAAGGTCTCTTTTTCGACCTTTGTTTTTGCTTGAGACCGTTTGTTAACGAAAGTGTCGACAAACTTATTCATGTATGGTTTCTGATCAAACTGGAGCGCTCTATGAATGCTTGTGACATTGAAACCGTTGGCAAGCATCCACTGCATAAGAACATAGTGTAAAACAATATTCCGTTTCGGCTCCAGATCGGCAATAAGCTTTTATTTTGAATATGTCCAATGCATACCTTTATTCTCTACTAATGATAAATTGTAGGGACTCAAGGAGTCCCTAGCCACCGGTCTAATGATGCAGGGGAAATTAGAGTCTTTTACCGAGTCATGAAGTTCCCAAGGAATTCCACTGTCAATTCCGGAAAACCATCCTTGTGGTCCATTTTCCTCAATAGTGTGAATATAAATAGTGTGAATACCTCAATAGTATTGCTCACACGGCAAATAAAAGTGAGACATTGCCGACGGATAAAGGGAATTTAAATCCAAGAAAACGGCGTCCGAAGTTTAACCAGGGCGTTGTCAAGTCGGGTCGGTTTCAAAGATACATTCCCCTTGGAAAACATACTCTCCCCGCATGGATCTTTCTGCAAACAGGTGCTGATCCACGTCGGTGATCACACTTATTTTTGCTCAACTGATTTTAAGAATTAAATCCATCACCAAATAAGGAGTGGAAAAATAATAACCCAAATCCAACCCAAATTCTTCATAAACTTTGTCCGTGTTTTTACAGACAATATCCAACAAAGTCAAAATATCACTTGTCAGGTACATTTTACAATAATCCAACCCATATTCACTCCCTCCCTTTGTCCAAACCCTCTTGGCAAATACATAATAGGCAGTGGTGCATTGAAAATCGCGAAATGAATCATAAAACTCTGCGATGGGCGGTAATTTTTCCTAGCTTCGAGGCAGAGCTGTAGTACTCATGAGGGCCTTACACGTTAACAAATCATACAGTTCCTCATCTAGAAAGCGCTATTTCATGAAGGTCAAACGTCAGTTTTTTGTACCTGAATCAACTGACTTAGAGGTTTAGGAGAAAACTATAGGAACATAAGAAACGGATTCTATACAAGCACCTTTTACCATTATAATTTGTTTGCCATTTAAATTCTAAGACTAGCAACTTTTCAGATGATTTTGATATGATGTGATATGAATAAGAACCATCTACCCATGCCCCATCCACAACTTTACCTTTCTGCAATCGTGCCAACGCTGGTAATATGAATTTAAAATCACAGTCGGAATTGTGCATGTAAACCGGTAAAAGTATTGTTGCTTAGCATTTAAATTACACGATTTATGTGCGACCCCCCCGAAAGTTACTTCCCCTTGATGAAATCTCTTGCCGTAAATGAACATGATCGCGGGTTTTCACATCCCCTCATAATTTTTTTTCTTACAAACCCAAAAAATGTTGTGATTTAAATAGCCAGCTCGTCTTCTGGTGATAGATTCATTAGATAAGGTGTATGGCGCAGCCGTGAAATTGCCTCATTTACTTTTTAAATGAGAGCAACCATAGCTGTGCCAACACAATCTTCTCCACCCAAAGTCTCACAAAAATCTACCAATTGCATGGCATTACCTGAATCTCTCCGCGCATGTACAAAAGAAATTGCAATGACTTTATGTTTTTATAAACTATTTAAATTTGATAGATCTGCCAAACTAGTGAGTGAAGACTCACCTTCTATCTACATTAGGCAGCTCTACAATAGCGTATTATTAGAGCTTTTGAGCAGAATTGGATCATTTGCCCATGACAATTTCTCCACAGACCGGCGACGATGATGGCTTAAGAGTTTCAAATCATTATTGAAATACAAGTCAGTATTAAATCCAGACACACACATTGGGCAGTAATGACAAGTCTTCCTGTGATTAAAATTTTTACCCTCACTTAAAACCCTGCTAAAATGCGGAATAGCAAAGAAATGTTCAAATGATCTTTGGCAGGTTCGTAAAGAAGCCATACCCTGTGTTCCACTTATTCAATGGACGGTGCCCTTACGGAATAAATTACCCCTTTTTTATCACTTAGTTCCCCATCTTCAAATTCTTCATCAAACTGTAAAACTGTTACCCCAACTTTTAAATTTTCATTTGCCCTTTCAAGAATGTCAATCCCCTCAAGCGTTATTTGATACTGTCCCCTTTAACAAGTAAAGATCTACTTCTGGAAAATCTGATCCCTCTTCCCCATTTACTGCCCATTCGTCCAAATCCGTCTTACTAACGTCCTTTGCCTCGGGCTTATGACCCACGATATGGATAGAATACTTGAAATACTCCAAGCTCGTGTCAAAACGAAAATAATGTACACCCCTAATAGCTTTTAAATTACTATTATATTTCTTAAACTCCCTCTCCCTCCTCTTAGTACAAATTCCCTTTTAAATTTAGTTATATTTCATTCTAATTTTTCAATAAATAATACAGATAACCCGCACCCATTCTCATTATAGCCCTCCATCCTATTAAACATTTCATCCACCCAATCCGAAAACACACCCTCAAAATAATGCAAGTCTGGGTGTAGCGTCTGCATTCTTGTTTGAATATGGTGGTCACGCAAAACAACCAAACCTGCATTAAAAAAATAATTTTAAATGTGATAGATACTTTTAAGGAATCCCGTCCTCCCGCCTCTCGTAGATGTTTTTCGAGAAGTGCCCTAATCATGCTGACGCAGAGGTGTGCGGTTTCTATAGGATCCGTTTGAATAATATCACAGGATAGGGAATTGAACGGGTTACAAAACTTGGCCCTATATACGTGAATGTTGCGAAAAGTTGTATCTGATAAATAAACATCAGGCAACAGTAAGGGCGGGCCAGCTCCACTTTGTCCCATATTACTGTGAGGGGCAGTCTCGACCTCACTTGATGGTAACTGATCTACAAATTCATAGCCCATAACGAGGCTGAGATCTTGTACAAAACTATCTAAATTAAATTGTGGTACACTATCCGGACTCGTCCTTGCACTTAAATATCCCTCGTGTTCACTCTCCGTACATAATTTCGATGGTCCCCGTGTAGGTGATGTGTGAACCTAAAAGAATAATAAGAGCATATTAGCTCTCTTGAAGGTATTGCCCTATGAAAAAGAGAACGGTTATAAAAGGGTACTATACCCTCTTTGAAGAATAGACACCCTACTACTCATTATATTATGAAAGGGTACCATAACCTCTTTGAAGTGTAACCCCCCCCTCCCTACTCATTGAAATGTATCATCGTATTATGAAGGATTACCATGCCCCATTTGGAAATATAACCTCCTTTACTACTCATTGAAATGTATTATTATATAATGAAGCCCTGAGAGGTATCCCCACACTTCTGCTATACATGTTACAAGGATTTAAAGACCCTTTTTGGCTGTATTTAAAAAATTGTCTTGTAAAACTTACTGAGGGGTTGTTTGGTTCCGGACATTTGGCTATAAACTCACCAGCCCAAGCTGAACAATTCCTCGGAGGCCTCCTCTGGGGGTGCCAGTCCTCCCGCAATAGATTGCGCCATGAGCCGTTCAATTTCAGCCTGAAAGAAATAGGTATATGAATGGAACTAGCAGGGGCTCTGTAAATTCTTAGTTATAAAAATGAACACCCCCAGGGTATTCTCATATCTCCTCCCTCTCACGCCCACTACACAACTTTTATCTATTTCCTTTTAAGCATATAACTTGTGCCTTTAATATTTAATCAAAAAGGGTTGAACTAAAGAGTAAGCTCTTAAATGAATAAAAAATTTAGAGTAAAAAGCTGACAATGTGAAAAATTGTCCTAAAAAGTTGAAAAAGAGCCTTATTATGGGAAGGCACAGATGACTACCTCCAAAAACTAGCGAGTTAGTGCTAGAAAAGGGGATAAACAGCCTTATTTCTAAGGGGCTGAATCTTAAAACTAGGGGGTTATGGAGCCTGAAAAAAGAAAAAATACTGAAAAAGCCTTCTAATATCTCTGCAAAAGAAAAAAATTGTTTAAATAAATAAAAAATGGATAGATATTTCCATAGCAAAGGCAAGAAAAATGGGGAAAAAAACTTGAAAATTTGGCTAGTCTAGAAAAAAAGGTATGAATAAAGCTAACAGGGGGGGGGGACACAGATGACTCTCTCCAAAAACTAGCGATTAGTTGTTAGAAAAGGGGATAAACAACCTTATTTTAGTGGTTTCTAAGGGGTTGAGTCTTAAAACTAGGGGATTATGGAGCCTGAAAAAAGACAAAAGTAGCGAAAAAGACAGAAGAAGCCTTTTAATGTCTATGACAAGCAAATAAATGGTTTAAAAAAGTTGAAAAACAGTCTTATTTCTGAGGGGTGGGGAAATTTAAAGCTAGTGGGGAGGGAGCTGGAAAGGTAAGAGTAGCCACTTAAACATTAGAATAAGATAGACTAGAAAAGCTAGAAAAAACTTCTTTAATATATCTGACAAGCTTTTACTGTGTTGAAAATAGTTTCGTTTAGATATTTCCATAACCTGATCCTGGTAGAAATTAGAATAAAAAAATGCTCACCTCTTCAAGTCCTGTCGACTATGCTCTTGTGCAGGCTGCACTTGGGTGCCGGATGGTCCTGGTAGTGCGTGTTGGAGGTCAACCTCTCCAACCGGCTACCTCATGATCTTATGTAGGTGGGGCTGCGGCATTGTGAGCAGCTGCCCACTCTCTTTTCAATTTTCCACCAGGTTGCACAGGGGCTTGAGCTGGTATTGGCGGTCTGGTGCAAGCATGAGAGGCTCCGGGCATTACAAGTTGAGTGGTCAATGGCTGGTCCAGAGCATGCGTAAAGGAACCGGCATACCTTATGATGGAAGGCCTTTCAGCTTGCACCGGTGTGGCCTCGTTCCCTCTTGCTTTCTTTGATGGATAATGGAGGGCTTGGAAATTCTGAAAAGGAAAGAAAATTTAGTATCCCCTACAAAAGTCATAGAAAACAGAAGCTATAAATATTCAAACATTGTAATGCTTTTCAAGAAAGCATAAAATAGTCATCAGATAAGCTAGAGCTCGCCCTCAAAAATATCCCCCCTCCTTTCCAGTAATGTAAAACTTGATAAAAACTTTATTAGAACCCATAGTTTCGTTATTGCCCGAAGAAGCCCCTTTCCTTCTTTAAATAAGTCACTTCTTTTCAAGAAAATTAAAATTTGTGAGAAACCATCCAGTAAGCATAGAAATACCCTTATTTTTAGAAAACATTTAAATACACTCCATGCTAGAAATAAACCCGAAAATCCTATTTTTTACCATTTAGAAGCAATATGAAGCTTAAAAATTAGATTTTTGTCTAGAATGTAAATAAATATTTTTTAATGCCCCCCTCCCTCCTAACACATAATTTCAATGTCATAAGAGGCACCCCTTTTTCGCCTTTAAATAAGTCACTCCTTTTCAAGAAAAGTAAAATTTGTGAGAAACCAGCCAGTATGCATAGAAATACCCTTATTTTTTAGAAAACATTTAAATACACTCCATGCGGGAAACAAACCTATAAAGCATAGAAATCTTATTTTTTAGTATCTAGAAGCAATAAACAGCTTAAAAACTAGATTTTTTGTCTAGAATATAAAAAAGTGTTATTTTTGCTCCCCTTTCTTCTTACACTCAATTTCCAGGCCTAAATGTGACTATTACACATTAATTTGCAGAAAAAATTCAGCCTAGAATTATGTAAATGGATCACCTCCCGTAAGCTTTATTGACAAGAACCCTTTACGAGTGTCATACTAAATATCCCTTTTGAGAGGGTTAAAGCCTTATTCACACATATGTTTTGTTTAGACCGCAAAGCTTGTGAGAAGATTTTGATGGTTTTAAACTCATGAAGGCAAAAGACACTTTTTTGAGTAAATATTTCTTTTTGGAAGAAATAATTGGTGAAGAATGGAGGGGGGGGGGAGGGTTACACAGTGAAAAAGAGTATGTTTTAAATAAGGCAAAGTATAAATATTTTTTTGGTGGAGGGGGGAGGGAAAAGCCTAGAGACAGCAAAAATTCTAATAAATAAAGGCACTTACTTGTTCATAGAAATTATCCATTGTTTAAAGTGTTTGTTGCGTCTTCAATTGGTTAAAAGAGACTGATGAGGAATTGTTCCCATTCCGGTTATTTATAGCATACCTTAAAAGGAAAGTTCTCTATGGCTTTTAATAGAAAAGCAACGCGGGGGAGTCTTGCTAGCTGGGAGGCATGATTTTGTCTAGAAAAGCATCACGGGGGAATTTAACCACCTGGGAACGTGTCTAAACATGATTTTGCGTAGAAACAATGCGAGGGACTTTATCCACATGAGAACGTGCCTAGACATGATTTTGCCTAGAAACAACGCGGGGAAAATCAAGCCCTGGGAACGTGTTTAGACATAATTTCACCTAGTAACAGGGACGAGGGTGTCTCCTTGAACTCTTGCCCGAACAAGCCAAATCTTGCCTGGGTGGAAATGACGCCAACTAGAAACAGGTGCGAGGGGCTAGGAACAGCTGACTGCATTGCACAGGTGCGAGGGTGTGACGTCAGATGGCAGCCTTAGATTTCCATTGCTATTTTCCCAATGGGTGTCGTAGAAATCCTTGCCTGGACATGCCAAATTTTGTCTGGGCGGGAATTTTGCCAGCTAGAAACAGGTGCAAGGGGCTAGGAACTCCACTTTTTAATTTCAGTAGGAAGGCCTCTCTAATTCCAGGACAAAGTGACGCCATTGCTATTTCTAGAACAATCAGAGAGCTACAAAACTAACGGGAGTGACACCAGACCTGACTTCCAGGAATTTTTGCATGAATTGGCGTAATAGGCTAGAGCTTCGACTGTGTAAGAATTCATGACAGAAAAATCAAATGGCTTCATGGGAATTGAAATACATCCGAAAATAGTTGTCATTACACAACGGAAGAGACAGAAATTACTTTTAAGCGATTCATTTTAGGGAATTATTCGGGCGAAAAATATTGAGACATTTTAGAAAATTATTTGTGCGAAGCACATTGAGAGAGATTATTTTGACGAAACATATTGAGACATTTTATGGATTATTTGGACAGGAAAAAGTTAGAACTTCTTGGTTGTGGTAGCTTTAATACACAAGTTCCAATTTTCATTATAAAGGCTCCATTAAGAGTTATAAATGTGTAAGAAAAAATATATCAGAACGTCTTTCAGCCCTCATCTTTTGAGAGTTGGACAAGCGAAAAAATTAAACCTTCAATTCTGATAATTTTTTGCTTAACATTATCAAATATGACAATTTATAATGTTATCCTTTTAAATTTCCCCATGGCCTAAATGATTCCTGATTATGACTTCTTTATTTAATAACCTTAGACATTTCCACTTCAGCTGTTTTTGCAAAAATCCAGGAATAAAATCAATATTAAAAAGAAAATTATCACCATCCTTCAATCACTTCATCTTTAAATCTATTCAATGTAGAAAATGCGATACTGACTGAAGACGCTCGTGAAACGTTGAATCGGTCTTAAATAATGGGCGAACTGTTGCTCAGGAAAGATTTTTTTTCGCAGAGTAAGGTTAATTATTCCTAAATAATGTACGAACTATAGACATAGAAAATAAATTTTAGGTGAATCTACAGGGGATTATTTGGACGAAACAGATTGATGATTTCCTTTTCTTTGAATATTCTCGTTTACATATTTAACCCATTTATAGGACTCATGTATCCAACAATAAAGTTTCAAGATATGTCAAATTTTCACTATTTTATTCCTTTTCAGTTATACATGGAAAGGTAGGGTCTTCTTAGGAATTATCTGTGTATAGACTACAAGTGGTAAAAGACATACTTTATTTTTAAATTATTCTTTTTTGAATTTTGGAAAAAAAATATATTAGCATATTTAACCCTTTATGCGACTCATGTATCCAACAATAAAGCTTCAAGATATGTCGGCTTTTCAGAATTTTATTTCCTCTCTGTTATACATGGAAAGGTAGGGTGTTCTCAGGAATTATCTGTGTATATGCTACAAGTGGTAAAAGACAAACTTTATTTTTAAATTATTCTTTTTGTATTTTGGAAAAAGTACTAGCATATTTAACCCTTTATTATTTCCTTTCAGTTAGACATGGAAGGGTATGGTGTTCTTAGGAATTATCTGTGTACAGGCTAAAAGTGATAAAAGACAAACTTTATTTTTAATTTATTTTTTTTGAATTTTGGAAGATATGTCGGCTTTTCAATGTTTTATTTCCTCTCAGTTATACATGGAAAGGTAGTGTGTTCTCAGGAATGATCTCTGTTTATGCTACAATTAGTAAAAGACAAAATTTATTTTTAAATTATTCTTTTTATATTTTGGAAAAAAATATTAGCATATTTAACCCTTTATTATTTCCTTTCAGTTAGACATGGAAAGGATGGTGTTCTTAAGAATTATTTATGTACAGGCTAAAAGTGGTAAAGGACAAACTTTATTTTTAAATTATTCTTTTTTATTTTGGAAAAAATATTAGCATATTTAAATAATATGTTTTTTTACCTCTAGTTATAGATGGCAGCACACCTACTCAGTCACACAGTCATAGTGAGAGAGACAAGCAAAATGTCAGGTTAATTTACATTCAATTAGAGTGGTGCACCACTCTAAGTGAACCTAAATTAACCCAACTTTTTGCTTGTCTCTCTAATATGTTGTCTCTCTAATATCCCACAAAATATGTTGATAAGGAATGTATTCACTCTGATACTTAGATTTTGTCAATGTTATCCGGTGAATCTGAGCAGAGAAGTTTATGAATAATTCAATCACTCTGTTACTTGGATTTCAATAATAAAGAATATATTTACTCTGATACTTAGATTTCGTCCATGTTATCCATTGTACCTGGCAAAAGATGTCGATAAAGAATTTATTCCATCTGATACTTAGATTTTGTCAATTTTATTCGACTTATCCGACAAAAGATGTTGATAACGAATTTATTTACTCTGATACTTGGATTGTGTCAATGTTATCTGACATATCCGACAAAATATGTTGATAAAGAATATATTCGCTCTGATAGTTAGATTTGTCAATGTTATCTGATGTATCTGACCAAAGATGTTGATGAAGAATTTAATCACTCTGATCCTTAGATTTTGATAATGTTATCCGATGTATTCGATAAAAGGTGTTGATAATGAATTGATTCATTCTCATAGTTAAATTTTGTGAATCTTATCCGACTTATCCACAAAAAGGATGTTGATAAGGAATTTATTTACTCTGATACTTAGATTTTGTCAATCTTATCAGACGTATCTATCAAAAGACATTGATAAGGAATTTATTCACTCTGATGCTTAGATTTTGTGACTGTTATCCAATGTATCCGACAAAAGACGTTGATAAATATTTAATCTCTCTGATACTTAGATTTAGACAATGTTATCTGACATATCTGACACTAGATGTTGATAAAGAATTTATTCACTCTGATACTTATATTTTGTCAATGTTATCCAACGTATCCGTCAAATGATATTGATGAAGAATTTATTAACTCTTATACTTGAATTTATTCACTCTTATACGTGAATGTTATCAAATGTATCTGACAAAGTACCTTGATAAAGAATATATTCGCTTTGATAGTTAGATTTTGTGAATGTTATGTGATGTATCCGACAAAAGATGTTGACAACGGATCTATTCACTCTGATACTTAGATTTTGTCAATGTTATCCTATGTATTCGACAAAGGATGTTGATAAAGAATCTATTCAATCTGATTCTTATATTTCGTCCATTTTACCTGACTTATCTTACAACGGATGTTGATAAATGATATATTCACTCTACTACTTAGATTTTGTCAATGTTATCCGTTGTATCAAACAAAAGACGTTGATAAGGAATTAATCGCTGTGAAACTTAGATTTTGATAATTTTATCAAACGTATCTGACAAAGGACGTTGATAAATAATTTATTCATTCTGATACTTAGATTTTGTGAATGTTATGTGATGTATCCGACAAAAGATGTTGATAACGAATCTATTCACTCTGATACTTAAAAATTAAGTTTGTCTTTTACCACTTGTAGCCTATATACAGATAATTCCTAAGAACACCCTACCTTTCCATGTCTAACTGAAAGGAAATAATAAAGGGTTAAATATGCTAATATTTTTTTCCAAAATACAAAAAGAATAATTTAAAAATAAAGTTTGTCTTTTACCACTTGTAGCATATACACAGATAATTCCTGAGAACACCCTACCTTTCAATGTATAACTGAGAGGAAATAAAATACTGAAAAGCCGACACATCTTGAAGCTTTATTGTTGGATACAAGAGTCCTATAAAAAGTTAAATGTGCTAATATTTTATCCGAAATTTAAAAAAGAATAAATTAAAAATATAGGTTTGTCTTTTACCACTCTTAGCCTATATACAGATAATTCCTAAGAGTACCCTATCTTTCCATGTATATCTGAAAAGAAATAAAATACTGAAAAGCCGACATATCCTGAAGATTTACTGTTGGATACATGAGTCCTATAAAGGGTTAAATATGCTAATATTTTTTTTCCAAAATTCAAAAAAGAATAATTTAAAAATAAAGTTTTTCTTTTACCACCTGTAGCATATACACAGATAATTCCTGAGAACACCCTACCTTTCAATGTATAATTGAGAGGAAATAAAATACTGAAAAGCCGACATATCTTGAAGCTTTATTGTTGGATACAAGAGTCCTATAAAAAGTTAAATATCCTAATATTTTATCCGAAATTCAAAAAAGAATAAATTAAAAATATAGGTTTGTCTTTTACCACTTTTAGCCTATATGCAGATAATTCCTAAGAGTACCCTATCTTTCCATGTATATCTGAAAGGAAATAAAATACTGAAAAGCAGACATATCCTGAAGCTTTACTGTTGGATACATGAGTCCTATAAAGGGTTAAATATGCTAATATTTTTTTTCCAAAATTCAAAAAAGAATAATTTAAAAATAAAGTATGTCTTTTACCACTTGTAGTCTATACACAGATAATTCCTAAGAAGACCCTACCTTTCCATGTATAACTGAAAAGGAATAAAATAGTGAAAAGCAGACGTATCTTGAAGCTTTATTGTTGGAAACATGAGTCCTATAAATGGATTAAATATGTAAACGAGAATATTAAAAGAAAAGAAAATCATCAATCTGTTTCGTCCAAATAATCCCCTGTAGATTCACCTAAAATTTTATTTCTATGTCTATAGTTCGTGCATTATTTTAGAACAATTAACCTCACTCGGCGAAAAAAAAATCTTTCCTCAGCCATACTTCACCCATTATTTAAGAACAATTCAACTTTTCCCGAACGTCTTCAGTCAGTATCGCATTTTCTATATTGATTAGATTTAAAGATGAAGTGACTGAAGGATGTTGATAATTTTCTTTTTAATATTTATTTTATTGCTGGATGTTTGCAAGAACAGCTGAAGTGGAAGTGTCTAAGGTTATTAAATAAAGAAGTCATAATCAGGAAACATTTAGGCCATGGGGAACTTTTAAAATGATAACATTCTAAATTGTCATATTTGATAATGTTAATCAAAAAGGTGTTAGAATTGAACATTTAATTTGTTCGCGTGTCCAACTCTCAAAAGATGAGGTCTGAAAGATGTTCTGATAAACTTTTTTCTTACACATTTATAACTCTTAATGGAGCCTCTATATTGGAAATTGGAACTTGTGTATTAAAGCAACCACAACCTAGAAGTTCTAACTTTTTCCTGTCCAAATAAGGCCTAAAATGTCTCAATCTGTTTCGCCCAAATAGTCCCCTAACATTTCTCAATATGTTTCACCCAAATAGTCCCATAAAATGTCTCAATCTGTTTCGCCCACATAATCTCTCTCAATCTCTCTCAGTCTGCTTCGCACAAATAATCCTCTAAACTGTCTAAATCTGTTTCGCCCGAATAATCCCTAAAATGACTCATTCTGTTTCGCCCAAGTAATCCCCTAAAATATCTCAATCGGTTTCGTCCAAATAATCCTCTAAAATGTCACAATCTGTTTCACCCAAATAATCCCCTAAAAGTAAATTATGTCTCTTCCATTGTGTATAGACAACTATGCTCAGATGTATTTAAATTCCCATGAAGCCTATTGATTTTTCTGTAATAAATTCTTAAACAGTCGAAGCTCTAACCTATTACGCAAATCCATACTAAAAATCCTGGAAGTCAGGTCTGATATCACTCCCGTTAGTATTGTAGCTCTCTGATTAGCCTAGAAATAGGCGTATGGCTGTGACGTCACTTCGTCCTGGATTTAGAGAGGCTTTCTTACTAATTTCACTGTGTTAATTTCCCTATCTCTGCGTTTGAAAGTAGAGTAGGGGTACTACTGAGATCTACTTGGCCTCCAGTGTTCTTTGTAAATATAATCTTTATCCCCCAAGCTTAGGTAATACAGACACGATTCTGTGTTTTGCAACAGAGCATATGTGGATACTTTCGATCAACCTCGCTAGTTCGTCTTGAATACATTTTAGTCCAACAGGGGC
Organism: Artemia sp. Qi Xiang Cuo; assembly: GCF_049724085.1. Lineage (NCBI taxonomy): Eukaryota > Metazoa > Arthropoda > Branchiopoda > Anostraca > Artemiidae > Artemia > Artemia sp. Qi Xiang Cuo. Next base: position 36,427,393 of record NC_142806.1, read on the forward strand.
TCTTAGTGCAAAAATCCTGGACAGATTGGAGAGAAAAATCTTGAGGCCCCGTCCATATGTCTGTTTCTCCAAGTTAAAGCTTTCACTACAATTTAGAGACCATGAAGGACCAGCCCCGTATACCCTTCCTTCTCAGTCAAAATTTGAAATCTACAACCCCCAAACTCCCTGCGACTTGATCTCCCAAGCCGTTCACAAGATGTTGTAGGTGAGTGATTTTGATAGCCCCGAAAAACATAGTGTCTTTTAATTAGCCTTGCTACTTACCCTTGAATAGACTCCAATTCTGATAAAGGACTTTATTTTAAAAGTGTATATGTGGGATCGAAGGTATAAAATATTTAGCCGTTTCTCCAACACCAAATTCTCCCCATCAGGTCTTCAACTTGATACGCCAAGCCGTTCCCGAGATATTGTAGATATATCATTTTCATGACCTGGCAAAGAATAGTTTTTTTTATTTACCTCGATACTTAACTGTGAATAAATTGTAGGTCCCATAGGAGTATTATTATGTATGAAAATATTTTGACGGATCCCAGAAAAAAACTGTTTATCCCCTTCTCCATTTCCCAACACAAAATTTGAAGTTCATTTGTCCCATATCACATCTTCTCTGTAACAGCACCTGAAAGTTTTAAATTCATCCTCAAAGCCATTCCCGATATATTACAGATAAGCTTATTTCAATGGAATGGAAAAACATAGTGTCGTTTTATCTACATTTCCCCATCTCTCTAAGTCAAATTTCGAAACCTACTTGACCCTCCTCCAAACATTCCTTGAAAGTTCAACTCGTTCCTCCGAATCAATCAAAAAATACTGCAAATAATTTTTAAACTCGTATGCACATAATGTTTTTTTTTATTTAAACATGTAAACATATCGTTTCCAGAACTTACCCTTGGGAAGCTTTGAGAGCGTGGCCTAGCAAATGATTTCTAAAATTTCCTTGCTTATCGGACAACCAAACATGGTCGCTATTTCTGCTAAAAAATATCTATGACCAAAGGGAAGTTAAGATATTTATGGGATATTGCCCTTGAGGCAAAGAAAGTCATATCAGCCTCAGATGCCCACTTGTTAGACCTTTCAACGTTTTTGAGTATATGGCGGTTTTAAAAGTTTGATTCAGCATCATCATTGCCAGGAAGGGTTGGGTAGCAGAAAAGAGGATGACAGGGAGGATTGTTTCCCTCTATTACAAAGCAGCTGCAAAGAAATACATTGCAGGTATTTGGCTCTTTATTCAGGCAGCAATAGAGCGATGCCTCTTAAGGCATTTAATGTGATTAAAAGTAGTAATGTATCTATATATTTGACGAGTGATTTCATTTGACGAGTGATTTCAGGAGTATTATAGTCCATATACACCATATACAGTACAGTTTGACGTGCACATTGCAAAAAGCGACCAATCCTTTTATATTTTAGACATATAAAGTGGTCAAACACGTTTTGAGAGTATAATTGAGATTATATAACGCAACCAGATGGGTTTTTGAAGCACATTAAGCATAGCGTGTTTTATTTTTTTTATTTATTTAATTTTTTAAATCGAAAACTAGAAATTGTCAAATTGCGTATTTAGGAATGATTTTGTAGGAAAAGCTGGTTTTTTTTTGTTTTTTTTTTGGCAATTTACATTTTTTTCTGATAACAAGGAGCATTCATTGTGATCGTAGCTCTATGTTGGCTCGTTTTATATACTTCAGCTTGTATATTCATTTGTGTTCAATAAAAATCTTGAAGCTGGAAAATGAAAAAATAAGTATTTAAACAAAATGTACGATGCTGCTAATTAAAGAATAGTAGGCTACACACAGAATTGTTTGATTGACATATACTGTTAAATCACTTTACGTAAAAAGCTAACTATATTTGCAAAAAGGGATAAGGGATTTGCGAATTGGACTGTACGAACGATCTTATTTCAATAATAGGAAAAAAAAAGCCCCGAACTTAATAATTGGGGTTAAAAATAAAGCTAGGAGGGGAAATTCAGTTTTGAAGGATGTGTAAAAATGCTACTTATTTAATATCCCGTAAACATCTGACTTGATTACTGAATATAATGCTAGGAAGGGGAATTAAGTTTTGAGGGGGTGTAAAAATGGTACGTATTTAGTACCCGCTAAACATGTGACTTGAAATGCTTCATTAGAAAGAGGTTATTTCTAATGATACCTCCTCGACCGATATTTTTTTATTGTATTTTATAGCTATTAGCCAAACGTTGCATTGTGTTTGCCACACCAACTAGTAAATATTTATCGGGCTTTTATTTTTTCTGTTCAATTATTTTCAGTGTAAGCCAATATAATGCTAGGAAGGGAATTTAAGTTTTGAGGGGGTGTGTAAATGATACGTATTTAGTACCCATGGGTAAACATGTGACCTTAAATGCTTCATTAGAAATAGGTTATTGCTAATGATACCTCCTCAACTGATATTTTTTATTGTATTTTATAGCTATTAGCCAAACGTTGCGTTGTGTTTGTCACACCAACTAATAAATATTTATCGGGCTTTTATTTTTTCTGTTCAATTATTTTCAGTGTAAGCCAATATACTGCTAGGGGGAAATTTTTTTGGCAATTGAAATTTTTTTCTGATAACAAGTACCATTCATTGCGATCGTAGTTCTATGTTGGCTCGTTTTATATACTTCAGCTTGTATATTCATTTGTGTTAAATAAAAATCTTGAATCTGGAAAATGAAAAAATAAGTATTTAAACAAAATGTACGATACTGCTAATTAAAGAATAGTAGGCTACACTCAGAATTGTTTGATTGACATATGCTGTTAAATCACTTTACGTAAAAAGCTAACTATATTTGCAGAAAGGGATAAGGGATTCGCGAATTGGACTGTACGAACGATCTTATTTGAATAATAGGAAAAAAAGAGCCCGATCTTAATAATTGGGGTTAAAAATAAAGCTAGGAGGGGGAATTCAGTTTTGAAGGATGTGTAAAAATGCTACTTATTTAATATCCCGTAAAATTCTGACTTGATTATTGAATATAATGCTAAGAAGGGGAATTAAGTTTTGAGGGGGTGTAAAAAAGGTACGTATTTAGTATCCACTAAACATATGACTTGAAATGCTTCATTAGAAATAAGTTATTGCTAATGATACCTCCTCGACAGATATTTTTTTATTGTATTTTATAGCTATAAGCCAAACGTTGCGTTGTGTTTGCCACACCAACTAGTAAATATTTATCGGGCTTTTATTTTTTCTGTTCAATTATTTTCAGTGTAAGCCAATATAATGCTAGGAAGGGGAATTAAGTTTTGAGAAGGTGTAAAAATGGTACGTATTTAGTACCCGCTAAACATGTGACCTGAAATAATGCATTAAAAATTGGTTATTGCTAATGATACCTACTCGACAGATATTTTGTTATTGTATTTTATAGCTATTAGCCAAACTTTGCGTTGTGTTTGTCACACCAACTAGTAAATATTTATCGGGCTTTTATTTTTTCTGTTCAATGATTTTCAGTGTAAGCCAATATAATGCTAGGGGCGAAATTAAGTTTTGAGGTGGGTAAAAATGGTACTTATTTTGTACCCGGTAAACATGTGACTTGAAATGCTTCATTAGTAATAGGTTATTGCTAATGATACCTCCTCGACAGATATTTTATTATTGTATTTTATAGCTATTAGACAAACGTTGCGTTTTGTTTGTCACACAAACTAGTAAATATTTATCGGGCTTTTATTTTTTCTGTTCAATTATTTTCAGTGTAAGCCAATATACTGCTAGGGGGGAAATTAAGTTTTGAGGGGGTAAAAATGGTACTTATTTAGTACCCGGTAAACATGTGACTTGAAATGCCTCATTAGAAATAGGTTATTGCTAATGATACCTCCTCGACAGATATTTTCTTATTGTATTTTATAGCTATTAGCCAAACGTTGCGTTGTGTTTGTCACATCAACTAGTAATTATTTAGAGGGCTTTTACTTTTTCTGTTCAATTATTTTCAGTGTAAGCCAATATATTCCTAGGGGGGAAATTAAGTTTTGAGGGGGGTAAAAATGTTACTTATTTAGTAGCCAGTAAACATGTGACTAGAAAAGACTGAAATTGATTTTTATTTCCAGGACTCAGATATTCAGGCGTCAAGTCAAAAACGAGCAAAGCTCAATCATGAGACTGGCAGCACTGACATGAAATGGATGAGAGAAAGCGTGATTCACTATGCCCCACGAACACTTTGTAGCGAGCTAGCTGTAACTTCTATGGTAAGCACCATTTATCAGATAGCTTAGGGGGTTCAGTTGCACAGGGGGTTCAGTTGTATGTGGGTTCGGTTATACAGGGGTTTGATTATACGGGGAGTTCACTTGAACGGAGGGTCACTTGCACGATGGTTCAGTTACACGGGGGTTAGTTAACGGGGGGGGAGGTGCACAGGGGGTTGAGTCGCATGAGGGTTCAGTTAAAGAGGGCTCAGATGCTTAGGGTTCAGATACACCGGGATTCAGTTACAATGGAACCCGCATAAAAACAATGGAGCACACACAATAGTCAAATTAGGCCAGTGGCCTATGAGAAATCATAAAATACTCAAGATAATGAACAATTCCCAATGGGACAAGTATTTAGTGAACATGATGCTAGGAAGGGGAATTAAGTTTTGAGGGGGTGTAAAAAAATGGTACTTTTTTAATATCCCGGTAAACATACGACTAAAAATGCTTCAGGAAAAATAGACTATTGCTTCTTTCTGAACTAATCACAATTCCTTGACAAATATTTTTTTATTTTTACTTTATTGCTATTAGTCAAAACATTGCATCGTCCTTGCCACACCAAACAAGCGAATATTTATAATGGCTTTTTAGGTGTTCATTTTTTTTTACGTATCTTAAAATGACATAAAATATGCTTATGGCTCTAACAGTTGTGCTCTATGCTTGCACAGAGACATGATGCGGCTTTCCCACCCCCTCCCCCATTTTTTTTTAATTTTTTTTATTGGACTAAATTCTTTTTGAACTTAGAAATTATTCAACTTTTTTTTTACGTATCTTAAAATGACATGAAATATGCTTATAGCTCTAAGAATTTTGCACTATACTTGCCCGGAGACACGATGCGACTTTCCCACTGATACTCTATGGCCGGTTATCGACACTAGCTAGTTTATTGCATGCATTAAATCAGTATTTCTTACACAGTGGAACGATGAACACATAACTAATACCTCTAAAAAGTGAAGATGGAGCATTTTGATAAAGTGTGTTCACATGATAGTGTTATTGTATTATTGAATGCTGACAAGGAGAATTATTTAAACTATGAAGTAAGTACAAGTGGTAACACTATCTGAAACGTATGCGTACATTGTCATGACAGTAAAGAATTGAATTTCTTTGGAGTACCAAAAAAATTCGACTCTTATGATGGTGGATATGCTAGATTGAGATCTCCGGAGATGAGTGCAATCAAAGAGAATGCCAACATAAAAATAATAGTTGATAAAGAGGGGCTTCTTCTTGTTAGTGCTTGTGGTAACATGTTACCCAGTGTTAAGCCATATCGTCAGCTTTCGGGTATTAGCACTAAAATGAAATCAAAGACGAAAAGAAAAGCCTACTCTTCTACTAATATCATAAGCCATATCCTGTCTACGTGTCAAAACTGTTACATGTGTAAAAACAGTTTGATAATAGACGGTGAAATTGCTAGAAAAATAAAAAGGGCATTGGCAGAAAATATCACTAAGGAATATAAAGATGAATCGATGAAAAAAAAAGTACCAGCAAACGTTACTGCCATTGATCAAACAGTCAATGAACCAAATAATACCAAAGACGAAAAGCATATTGAGCCTGTCGATGACACACCTATAAAACTTGTGTATGAGTCAAAATGGAATAATGATTATTCTACTGATTACGAACTAAGAGAAGACAATAGCTATAATATCAAGAGAGAACATGGTGAACCATTTTATGGAGACAGATTCAAAATGTCCAAAGTTTTCATTGATATTAATAATGTATAATAATATATATTTTTTGTATTAATATTTTACATGACATTATTTCATTACACATAGATTATACATTACATTGCTATGTGTTCATTATTTTTAGAGTAAGCCAGTATATCAAACGTTTAGAATGTCTATTAAAACATCGGAGATGTAAGAAAAGGAATTTGTATACATCATATGTCGGATAGATAGGTTAACATAGAGAAAATATAAGTATAAGAATGAGTAAATTCTCTATCAACATCTATTGACATATACATGGGATATTATTGACAAAATCTAAGAGTCAGAGTGAATAAATTCTTTATCAATGTCTTTTGACAGATACGTTTGATAACACTGACATAATTTAGGTATCAAATTGAACAAATTCTTTATTAACATTCTTTATCGATATCATTTGTCGGATACGTCAGATAACATTGACAAAATCTATCTATTAGAATGAATAAATTTTTTATCATCATCCGTTGTCGGATTTGTCATTATGAAAAAATTGTAAGTAAGTAAGTAACAAACTCTTTCTTGAATTCACCTCTTGGATACACAGTACAGAAATTAAAAAAAAAATTTAATTTCCAGACTTCATTTGCATGCAATAGATATCAAAAGTTCTATGACTCCTCCTCGCAATGAATTCTAAGGGTTTTATGACTCCTCCCCACAATGAATTCAGATGTTTTTAGGACTCATCCCTCTAGCCATAACTCCATTCAACCTTGAGCGAAGGTATAAAAGTTTGATGAAGTATTTCTCTACTTAACAACTACATTAATAGCTTCCAAGAAGATAGGACTGCATGACACATATTTATTGGTTTGAAAAAATCATCTTGTGGTGTTATATTTGAATGTCCATTTTTATTATTGTATATAGTACTCGAAGAAATTGACTGTTACCATTGGATAGTGAACTATAATATATTTGAGCATGATAAAAGCTAGTGGTGTACTACATTACGTCGTATAAACAGACTTGGGATTCTACGATAGAGTGATTACACCACTTATTAATAGTGGTCAGGAACTGAGAAATGTTCAGGAGGAAGTCAGTGAAATTTGCAGCCTTTTCGGGGTTGAAGCACTCTACGTAAAGGGTAATCTACCTACAGATAAAGTTTTAATTCAAAAGTGTGACCCTAGGATCCTACTTTTCAATCTAGAAGAATTTAAGTGTCCTAAATTTGAGGGGGCTTATCACCGTCTTGAATACGAGGTTAGGTTCTTCGCGCAGTGGATACCTAAGGACATACCTGATCGTGATAAATGCATAAGACACGGTAAAAACTATTCTATATCATGGGACCATCGTTTCTGGATGTTTAAGAGTGAACTCTAAGTACTATTCTTATGTAAATATATGTTTTTTCTCAAAAAATCTGTTAATATGTTTAAGTAATTAATAGGCTGTCTTTAAGCTTAACCCGTCTTTATTCTTTAGAACAGTTCTATTCATTTCATTAAATTATGAAGAAATTGTAAGTAAGTAACAATCGCTTTCTTGAATTCGCTTCCTGGACACAATACAGGCATTTCATTCAAGAAATTAAAAAAGAATAGTAAGTAAGTAACAAACTCTTTATGGATTTCACCTCTTGGATACACAATACAGATATTTCATTCAAGAAATTATGAAAAAATCACAAGTAAGTAACAAATACTTTCCTGATGTCACCGTTTGATTGCACAATACAGAATTTAATTCAAGAATCTATGAAAAGATTGTAAAAAACTCTGTCTTGAATTCATTTCCTGGACATACAGTACGGTAATTTCGTTCAAGATAATTTGAAAAAAAATTGTAAACAAACTCTTTCTGGATTTCTCCTCTAAGATACGCAATACAGACATTTCATCCAAGAAATTATGAAAAAATTCTAAGTAGGTAATAAACTCTTTCTTGAATTTGCCTCATGGACACACAATACAGAATTTTCATTCAAGAAATTATTAAAAATTGTAAGTAAGTAACAAACTCCTTCTTAAATTCACCTCTTGAATACACATCACAGACATTTCATTCAAGAAATTAAAAAAAATGTAAGTAAGTAACAAACTCTTTCTTGAATTCACCTTGTGGATACACAATACAGACATCTCACTCAAAAACTTACGAAAAAAATTGTAAGTAACTAACAAACTCTTTCTTGAATTTTCCTCCTGGATACACAATACAGATATTCATTCAAGAAATTATAAAAAAAATTGTAAGTAAGTAACAAACTACACACACTCATAGTGGGAGAGATATGCAAAAAGTTGGGTTAATTTAGGTTCACATAGAGTGGCGCCACCACAATAGCTTACACTGAAAATAATTGAGCCGAAAAAATAAAAGCCCGATAAATATTTACTAGTTGATGTGACAAACACAACGCAACGTTTGGCTAATAGCTATAAAATACAATAAAAAAATATCTGTCGAGGAGGTATCATTAGCAATAACCTATTTCTAATGAAGCATTTCAAGTCACATATTTACCGGGTACTAAATAAGTACCATTTTTACCTCCTCAAAACTTAATTTCCCCCTAGTATTATTTGGCTTATACTGAAAATAATTGAACAGAAAAAATAAAAGCCCGATAAATATTTGCTAGTTGGTGTGACAAACACAACGCAACGTTTGGCTAATAGCTATAAAATACAATAAAAAATATCTTTCGAGGAGGTATCATTAGTAATAACCTATTTCTAATGAAGCATTTCAAGTCACATGTTTACCGGGTACTAAATAAGTACCATTTTTAGCCCCTCAAAACTTAATTTCCCCCCTAGTTTTATATTGGCTTACACTGAAAATAATTGAACAGAAAAAATAAAAGCCCGATAAATATTTACTAGTTGGTGTGACACACACAACGCAACGTTTGGCTAATAGCTATAAATTACAATAAAAAATATCTGTCGAGGAGGTATCATTAGCAATAACCTGTTTCTAATGAAGCATTTCAAGTGACATGTTTACCGGGTACTAAATAAATACCATTTTTACCCCCCTCAAAACTTAAATTCCCCCCTAGCATTATATTGGCTTACACCGAAAATAATTGAACAGAAAAAATAAAAGCCCGATAAATATTTACTAGTTGGTGTGACAAACACAACGCAACTTGTGGCTAATAGCTATAAAATGCAATAAAAAAATATCTGTCGAGGAGGTATCATTAGCAATAACCTATTTCTAATGCAGCATTTCAGGTCACATGTTTACCGGGTACTAAATACGTACCATTTTTACACCTCCTCAAAACTTAATTCCCCTTCCTAGCTTTATATTGGCTTACACTGAAAATAATTGAACAGAAAAAATAAAAGCCCGATAAATATTTACTAGTTGGTGTGGCAAACACAACGCAACGTTTGGCTAATAGCTATAAAGTACAATAAAAAAATTCTGTCGAGGAGGTATTATTAGCAATAACCTATTTCTAATGAAGCATTTCAAGTCACATGTTTAGCGGGTACTAAATACGTACCATTTTTACACCCCCTCAAAACTTAACTCCCCTTCCTAGCATTATATTCAATAATCAAGTCAGATGTTTACGGGATATTAAATAAGTAGCATTTTTACACATCCTTCAAAACTGAATTCCCCCTCCTAGCTTTATTTTTAACCCCAATTATTAAGTTCAGGCTCTTTTTTTCCTATTATTCAAATAAGATCGTTCGTACAGTCCAATTCGCGAATCCCTTATCCCTTTTTGCAAATATAGTTAGCTTTTTACGTAAAGTGATTTAACAGCATATGTCAATCAAACAATTCTGAGTGTAGCCTACTATTCTTTAATTAGCAACTTCGTACATTTTGTTTAAATACTTATTTTTTCATTTCCAGATTCCAGATTTTTATTTAACACAAATGAATGGACAAGCTGAAGTATATAAAACGAGCCAACATAGAACTACGATCGCAATGAATGGTACTTGTTATCACAAAAAATGTCAATTGCCCAAAAAAATTGCCCCCTTGCATTATATTGGCTTACACTGAAAATAATTGAACAGAAAAAATAAAAGCCCGATAAATATTTACTAGTTGGTGTGACAAACACAACGCAACGTTTGGCTAATAGCTATAAAATACAATAAAAAAATATCTGTCGAGGAGGTATCATTAGCAATAACCTATTTTTAATCAGGCAAATCAGGTCACATGTTTAACGGGTACTAAATACGTACCATTGTTACACCCCCTCAAAAATTAATTCCCCTTCCTTTCATTATATTGGCTTACACTGAAAAAATAATTGAACAGAAAAAATAAAAGCCCGATAAATATTTACTAGTTGGTGTGACAAACACAACTCAACGTTTGGCTAATAGCTATAAAATACAATAACAAAATATCCGTCGAGGAGGTATCATTAGCAATAACCTATTTCTAATGAAGTATGTCAAGTCACATGTTTAGCGGGTACTAAATACGTACCATTTTTACACCCCCTCAGAACTTAATTCCCCTTAAAAACATTATATTCAATTATCCAGTCAGATGTTTACGGGATATTAAATAAGTAGCATTTTTACACATCCTTCAAAACTGAATTCCCCCTCCTAGCTTTATTTTTAACCCCAATTATTAAGTTCGGGGCTCTTTTTTCCATATTATTCAAATAAGATCGTTCGTACAGTCCAATTTGCGAATCCCTTATCCCTTTTTGCAAATATAGTTAGCTTTTTACGTAAAGTGATTTAACAGCATATGTCAATCAAACAATTCTGAGTGTAGCCTACTATTCTTTAATTAGCAGCATCGTACATTTTGTTTAAATACTTATTTTTTCATTTTCCAAATTCAAGATTTTTATTTAACACAAATGAATATACAAGCGGAAGTATATAAAACGAGCCAACATAGAGCTACGATCGCAATGAAGGCTACTTGTTATCAGAAAAAAATGTCAATTGCCAAAAAAAAACAAAAAAAACTGCTTTTCCTACAAAATCTTTCCTAAATACGCAATTTAACAATTTTTAGTTTTCGATTAAAAAAAAAAATAAATAAAATAAAACACGCTATGCTGAATGTGCTTCAAAAACCCATCTGGTTGCGTTATATAATCTCAATTATACTCTCAAAACGTGTTTGACCACTTTATAGGTCTAAAATATAAAAGGATTGGTCGCTTTTTGCAATGTGCACGTCAAACTGTACTGTATATGGTTTATATGGACTATAACACCCCTGAAATCACTCGTCAAATGAAATCACTCTTCAAATATATAGATACATTACTACTATTAAATAGGTACTTGCCCTCTTTAAAGTAAAACTTGTTTTATATTAATGTACACATACATTTGCTTTTTTTGCAAGAAAAATGGAATAGAAATCATTTGGAATGTATCTTATTTGATGTGATACACAACAACATTGAAATATTGATCACCTCCAAACAGGCTTATTGACAGATATCTTACAGCTAAATTTGATCCTGTAGTGTTGAAATAGCGGTCACTTTAAACGTATAAACCTATTATCAATCCTTAAACCAAAATTCATTAGAATAGCAAACTTTATTTATTTATTAGACGTTTGCTCACCTGATGCTGAAATAATATCCCTTGACTTATAAGGGCCTGAGCGAGAATCATTCCTTGCAAGGAATTTGGTGTCAAACCACTTGTTCCATGAGCAAGAAAGATACTATTGACTCCTTCAAGATTGACAATTTTCTTTGTGATATCAACTTCATCATAGCGCCGATTTGCCAATGAGGAATTCGGCATTCCCAGGTATCTCTCAGAGAAGTAGGATACTGAAAAATGAGTTTCCATGTTAATAGTAATTTTTTCGAAAGAAAACTAGAATCGTTATCAAAATTTCGATTTTAGATCTTCGGTTACTATGAGGCCAAGTCACTTGTCACTTACAATTTGTTACCACGAACTGTTTGATGATATTAGCAACTTTATGGATGTAGCAGACCAAGAAGTCGCATTGGACGACAATATCCGTTCATTACGGCCAAACAGCGCTAATCAGTGAAAAAAGCTTGCATCCTTCTGACTGCTATGTTTGGGGGGGGGGGTAGAAACACTTTTCCCGTTTCTATTAATTCATGCCACTTTTAGTTTTAATCGAAATGCAGAAAAAAAAACGCCATTGAACTACATACCGAAGTCTTTCTGAAGACTCGGTCTGAAGGAATTTGTCGGTCAGTCAAATTGAGGTTGGGTATCAGAGAATTCTTTTTTACAAGGAGAGGCGAGTCTGGATCCCAAAGAGTGCTCTAAAGGTCATTGTTAAACTGTTTTTCAAAAAAAAAAAAAAAAAAAAAAAAAAAACAATGGGTTTTCAGACCTGTCGCGAGGGAAATTAGAACTATATTATATGACTATGGAAATTAGAGAGATTTATTTAAGTACTGTTTTTTCAAGAAAAATGCAAGTCATCAATCTTCAGACTAAACAAGTTCTATATATATATATATATATATATATATATATATATATATATATATATATATATATATATATATATAGAACTTGTTTAGTCTGAAGATTGATGACTTGCATTTTTCTTGAAAAACAGTACTTAAATAAATCTGTCTAAGTCATCAATCTTCAGACTAAACAAGTTCTATGTGTGTTTATGTATATATATATATATATATATATATATATATATATATATATATATATATATATATATATATATATATATGTGTATATATATGTGTATGTGTGTGTGTGTGTGTGTATATGTGTATGTGTATATATATATATACTGATGTATATAAAATCATGTCACTCCCATAAATATTGTTTCCCGAAATTAAGGCTCTTGACGAGTTTTCTCAAAGTTCTCACCTATCTAAATCGTTTTTTTAGGCCAGAATAAACCAGAATCATATATCATAGATCATATATATATATATATATATATATATATATATATATATATATATATATATATATATATATATATATATATATATATATATATATATATATATATATATATATATATATATATATATATATATATATATATATATATATATATATATATATATATATATATTTACTGGTGTATATAAAATCATGTCACTCCCATAAATATTGTTTCCAGAAATTAAGGCTCTTGACGAATTTTGTCAAACTTCTCACCTATCTAAATCGTTTTTTTTTAGGCCAGAATAAACCAGAATGAATGTATCCTTGTCAAAATATATACAAATATTAGTGCAAGTACCAGCTTTTTGCTCTTTACGCAATTTAATGTCTTTTCATAATGTGACTTTTAACAGATATTGGATTTTTAAGCAAGTCCAATTTATAGCAACGATTTCTTCTAAGCTTCTAAATTTTGGTTTTATTTTTTAAGGTTTTTGATTTGTTGTAATCCCTTGTTAAAGTATATACAAATATTTTTGCAATTACCAGTTTTTCTTTTTAAGGCATTTTAATGTCTTTTCATACTGCAGGCTATTCAAAGATATTTGATTATTACAGTTTTTTTTTAAAAAGTTAAGGCTTTCAACGAATTTTTTTTAGACTTTTTGTTTTTTTTTTTTTATGCGAGAGTATCCCACAATACCAATGTTCCCGAAAAAATATGAAGCTGTTTTCGAGAATATATATATTTATTTATATATTTATTTGTATGTATATTTATATATATATATATATATATATATATATATATGTATATATATATATATATATATATATATATATATATATATATATATATATATATATATATATATATATATATATATATATATATATATATATATATATATATATATATATATATATATATATATATATATATATATATATATATATATATATATATATATATACCCTGGATCAAGGTATACCGTAATAGGGCTTTACCATATTCTATATTTATGGTACAATATTTGACGCCAGCGAGGCTTTCCCCTCCAATAAGTGGTGCAACACCATTTCCTAGGGAGAGAACACTTTGTCTCTTTAGTAATAGCTTTATGTGGCAATTTCGTGAAGTTAAATAGGCCCACGACACCTTTGGCAGTAATAGAAAATGCTACCTAGTGACCAAGAATTTGTTTAATCAATACAGAGTAAAATCCATTGACTGCTTGATATTTTTTGAATATAATCGATATCAGTTCTCTTGGTTATCCCAAGTTCATTTCTTATCGTTACAAATAAAAATAAAGTAAAATATTGGGATATGAGAGCAACGTATAATACTAGAATGCGATAAATGTACTGATATTGGCCATTTGTTCTCATTTTTAAAGCTATAGTGCTAAGATATTTGCCATATATATATATATATATATATATATATATATATATATATATATATATATATATATATATATATATATATATATATATATATATATATATATATATATATATATAGATAGATGGATAGATAGATAGATATTTATTGCAATAAAAGCCACTTTGGGCCATGGCAAAAAAAGGAAAATAACACAAAATAATAGCACATGATTATAACACTCATAGCAAAGTATGGTAGCCTACATAACAATAACAACGCAAAATTACAAAACATTACAAAAACATAATAAAGCACACGATACCATTAAACTAACATAAATAGATAGATGTATTTTACATCTATCAAGGGCCATGACTACAAAAATAACAAACAAGAAAACAACTTACACACATACAATAATACTTTCCACACTCACCCCACCCCTTTTTACAAAAATCTATCTCTATGTGACATACCCAATTTTATATACTTTGCTATCATTCTTATTGTCCCATAGTTTTTTGATCACATTACTGAAACCAACCACTCACTTGTCCCCACATTAACAAAAAATAAATCTTTCCTTAGATCCTGTAATTCGGGACAAAGGGCCATGAAGTGAAGCAGATCCTCCCCATTTTCTCCGCACATAGGGCATGAGTAAGGACCCTCCTTTACCCTTACCCTCCCTAAATATTTCCTCCTTTCTCCAAGTGCTAGAAAATTACCCATCCCTGATATATACCACTTAATTTCTTCACTATTTAAACCCGCTTTAAAATAATTATCATATCCCCAGACCTCCTTCCATTGCCGGTAAAGGCCGAGGGACACCGAGGCTGCGACTTCACACTGCCATTTCTGAGTCTCCTGATCTTCAAGCACTCCCTTTACTAGTTTTGCTACATTTCCTACTTCCAGCCCTATCCCCTTCCCTTCATTCCAAACACCTGATAACCCAGAACTATTTAAGATTGATTTCACCTGGGAAGCCCATGAACATTTCCTTCTATCCTGCAACACCTCCAGATAAGCTGCATTTACTAACCTATTATTCTGTAAACCAATCACCTTTTCCCAGTATCCTATCATTCTAACCAATCTTTTTATTCTCAATGAAAACAATCCTAGATCACCCTTTAACACCAGATTATTAAATTTCCCGCTTAGCCCTAATAGTCTCCTGAAATGTCCTAAATAAATTCTCTCTATTTTTTCCCCTTTTTCAAAACCCCAAACTTCCCCACCGTAACTCAATGCTGGGCCTACCTTCGTCTCAAAAACTCTCTTCTGTAGTTTAATATCTGCGGGTCCTAGATGCCTAAGGGGACTCTTCAATAATGCCCATGAAGCCTTCTGACCCTTCCAACTCGCTATTTGCCCCTGATCACTCCATTTCCCTGAACTTGTGAACTTACATCCCAAATAAATATAATCATTAACTTCCTTCATCTCTTTCACTTTAAAATAAAACTTATTCTTTTCCCTTTCATCATTTCCAAAAACTAATATAACTGATTTTTCAATATTTACAACTAATTTTTTACTCTCCAGACAACTATCCAAAATCTCTAACATCTTTTGCAAATCCGGAGCCGATTTCGCAAGCAATACTATGTCATCTGCAAATAATAAACAAAACAGCTCCAGCGACATTAATTTTAACATAGGGGCATTTCTATTTCTAAAATACTGCTCAATATCATTAATAAAAAGAGAAAACAAACGCGGTGATAGAGTGCATCCCTGTTTGAGGCTTACATTACTTAAAACTGGCCTAGAATAAGAAATACCTACCTTCACTACTACTTTAACCACCTCATACATTTTCATTATAACTTCTACTAACCTAATTGGCAATCCTAATTTCACCAACACCGCTTTCAACAAACTCCTTGAAACTTCGTCAAATGCTCCCCTAGTGTCCAAAAACGCCGTATATAGACTATTTTTCCTATGCCTCTTATATTTACTTGCTAAAGCCTGTAAACAAAATATTTGGTCAGTTGTACTATAATTTTCCCTAAACCTTGTCTGACATTCAATTAAATATGCCATTATAATGCAACCATTTATCCATCCTACTAGACAGGACTCTACAAAATAGCTTACTGATAGAACTTCCTAAACTTATCCCCCTATAATTCTTGTGCAGGTTTCTTTCTCCTTTCTTAAATAATGGGATCATAATCGATATCTGCCAATTTCTTGGCCATAGAGGTGTACTTAGAATTGCCGAGAATATCAATGCAAGCACTGGCAGTATCCACGCTCTTGACCATTTCAGCAGCTTAGTTGGTACTCCGTCGATGCCCGGAGCTGAATTCCCTCTCATGCTTTTCAAGGCGTGCCATATTTCCTCCTGTCCAACCGGTTCCAGTCGTTTAGCGTCCTCTGAATCCAACTCAAAATCGGCTGTTTCTTCTAAGCTATTCATCTCCTCATCTTCTCTCTCTTCGTCCTCTTCGGTGTATATCTCTTTATATTTTTGTTCTAAGTATTCTGGCCAGGTATCGGCGTGAGGGACTGAATCAGTCAACTTTCTATTTTCTGTTGATTTCCTAATTAACTTCCAGAACTCCGTTGCATCATTCACGCTAAATTTCTCCCGTATTTTTAGGCTCTCTTCCTCTTCAGAACGTCTCTTCTTCAACTTAAGTAGCCTTTTATATCCCCTTCGCTTGTCCCTAAAAACCTGCAAATTATTTTCCAGATCAACTGTACAACTAGTCTTTAGCAATCTAAAAGCTACTAAAACCTCCTTCTTCTTTTCTTCACACTCCTTATCAAAAAAACCCATCAGACAAATACTGCTACAATTTTTCCTCCTACATGCTACCTTAGTTCCAATCTTGTACAAAACCCCCGACAAAAAAACCACCGAACCAGATAGAGCCCCTACACTTGCCATATCCTCACTCTTTTGAATAAATGAATCCAGCCCTCTGTCCTCAACTAGTACCTTTTTCAACTTCTACTCACTATCATTCTCAGACCTTACACCGCACCTTTAATCAAGCTCACTATCCATCTTTCACTTAGCCCCAAACTTCTTTGTTCGGCTATCAGCCACTCCTCCCCCTCCTAATTCTACCCTGCAAGTCATGACGCCCAACCCTGCCAGCACCCACACCTCAAAATCAACACAACCAGAAAGACTTTCCCGACTAACAACCCCATAATCTATAACACTTGGATATCTACCCTAACAACATGTAAAATCCCCCACTCCTTTATCCTTTCCTGTCCTCCCATTCAAAATAACCAAATTCTGCTTACCACAAAAATCCAATAATTTTTCCCCCCAATTAGTCTTTCTCCGATGACCGTCCTTACTCGTCCTCCTCCTAACCAACGGCTCAATCATATCAAATCCCTTAGTTTTTCCTAGTTCGAGTCCCACCTCCTCCTCACGGGCTCCTTCGTCCTCCCCTGTATATCCGTGAAAATCCCCTAGAAAAACAAAATAATCGGACGGAAACTGTTCTAAAAAACGATCCATATCATTTTCTAATATCCCCCAGGTATCCTCATCACTAAAAGTGCTAGTTTCCGGCGGTAAATACACTGAACAAAAGATAAACGAATTACTACCTAAAGGTACTCGCACCCATACTAGATTACATGAAACACTTTTCAACCGAGATAAATTTCGCCATCTATTCGTTATCAATAATGCCAATCCTCCATAAGTTCTACCGTTCTGCGATCGCTTTCTTTGTGATCCAAAATAATAAAAACCTTCTATTCTCTCCCCTTTTTCCAGCCACGTTTCTACTAATGATACAACTGAAAAATCACAACATTTAAGAAGACACTCTAATTTAAGATACGAAAAGCCCTGAACATTCCAATGCGCTAAACGACACTCGTAATTTGCGCCATGGCCCTGCTTATCCTATCCACTACTTGAGCCAATGTGTTGTGACGAGTTAAATAGCCGCCTAGGCTCCATTTTATTAGGGTCGTCAGCTCTAACCGACTTGCTCTTCTGTCTTAGGTGGTCATCTGGGCTAATAATTTGTTGGCTGTTATGTTTGGGAGCCCCCACAGGCCCGACAAAAATTGATGTGGAGCCTTTTTTAATAACAGGAGTCTCACTGTTCACCCCATTTATTTCGTTATCACTACTAAGCTCCTCCACTACACTAAAGAAAGATTGAATTGAGGATGAAGATCCAGAACGCGATCTTAAATTGCAAGGTTCTTCCAGGTTAAACCAATTATTTTCAGAAACCAAACTCTTTGCTAAACTTCTTTGTGGCACTGATAAAGACCCAGGTTCACGGTGAAACTTTTGCCCAAAATTTTCCTTAAAATGGGTCATGGTACTCGCTGATGACTTTATATTAGGGGCATTCGTAACCTCAACTACAGACTGCTTATCAAAGCTATACGTAAAACACTGTTGACCAATATATAACTTTGTCCCTCTTAGTCTTGCTTCTCTATTTTCTCCTCTAGCCCGTTCAAAAAAAGGCTTTAGGTGGTTACGAATAGACAATTCACGCTTTGTATAATCGGGACTAACACCAAGACCCGCCCTTTTCAGGTGCGCACTTGAACGCAATATAGTATCACGAATGTAACCACTTGTAAACTTAACCAGCACCGGTCGCGTGCCTTGTTTAGCGTTTAGCCAAAAAATGTCTCTAATGTCCATCATTTTCAGCCCTAAATTTGGCACATGTAAGTTGAGTGCTCTCATTACATCTTCTCGTAACGAAGAACCTTTGTTTGTAGGATCAAAATTATACAGGACCAAATTACACTTTTTAGACTCATTTTCTAGTCTTTGCAATTTTACGTTAGTAGCCGACAATTCAGCTTGCAAACTTAGGTAATCTTTCTTCAATTGTGACGTATGCTCCGAGAACTTGTCTACTGTCGAATCAATTCGCGACGAAATAGCAGATAGGTCGTTTCTCAATTCTTGAACCTGCGATGAAACTATTTCTATTGCGTTCAATTTTTGATTAATTTCTTGTAGAGTTTCAGAAAAATTAACAGAAGTCATAATTAATCCGGAAATATAGTTATAATAATTAGAAAGATTACTTATGTTTCTTTGAGGGCCGAGCCTCACAAATGCATCCGAGTGACTATTCCAGTGCCTGTAATTATTCAAACAAAATTTCTGCTTAACATAGCAAGTCTTATAAAGTAAGATTTCCACTTAACATGACAATTCTTGTCAATGGGAACTGGTTTTTAAAGTTATTTCACAGCCTGTGTACTTAGATATAAGCGGAATGAATGCTGATGAAAACTGGGTCAAGTTCAAAAAACTAGATTTCAATTTATAATCCTCTTCGCTAACTAGGTGTTATCTCTTTGAACGATATATATATATATATATATATATACATCGTTATATATATATATATATATATATATATATATATATATATATATATATATATATATATATATATATATATATATATATATATATATATATATATATATATATATATATATATATATATATATATATATATATATATATATATATATATATATATATATATATATATATATATATATATATATATATATATCGCGTGACAAATTTTCCACGGGGCAAATTTTCCATGGGACAAGATTTCCGAGGAAATTTTGTTCGAGAGGACGATTTGTGGGGAAAAATTTCCACGTAAGGGGGATTTCCGGCATGGCTTGAAAAACGATTATAAATTGAAATCTTTTTCAAATGAAAGTATGCTAAGAAGAATTTTTGAGGCGGAATCTTACGCAAGACATTTTACGGGAAAAAAATTCAGCGACAATGGATTTGCCTAGAGAGGTTTTTCCAAGGGAGGGGCTATTTTACGTGGGAGGAAATTCAACGGAGGAGTATTCCGTAAAGGGCAGGAAATTTTAAATGGAAGCGGAGTTAGATTTCCCGGTATTATTTGAAAAACGATTAGAAATGAAATTAATTTTTTTAAGTAAAGAGCAAAAATTAAAACGAATAGAAATTGTTCCGTGTATTGGGGGATATCCCCTCCTTAATACTTCGCTCTTTGCGCTAAAGTTTGACTGACTGTCCAGATTTTTTAAAGAACGACCGCTGCAACACAAGGGCCGTTTAATTAGAATAAGAAACTTTTTTACAAGTATTACAAATCTTTAGCGTGAAGAACAAGATATTGAGAAGGGGGGAGATAACCCCCTCAGATACGGAATGATATCTCTTCATTTTAAGTTTTAATGTTGTTTATTACTTTCTATTGAAAAAAATTTTTCCTTTTTTTTTAGTCACAGTCATATGGGACCACAGTCTTTACACCGACTTATAATATTCTAATATTAGTTCGAAGATTTAACTTCCTATTCTTCTAAACTTTCTTCAACTGTGAAGAAACAACCTGCAGTCTGACGATTTTACTTTTTATGCCTCCACTACTTCATCCCTTTTCTTTACTTATAATATTTGTGGCTAATTCATTGTTTTTTATTGTCATTTAGTCGGATAACACACTGTGATTGTTTTTATATAATGCGGGTTTTATTTTACCGTCGCCTGCAGTAGGGTAGAGAAAATTTTCAGAACTCATTGGTGCATTCAGGATGTATGATTCTCACGTTTGGTCGTAGTATTCCGAGGTATGAAGGATACCAGAGAACTACCATGTACATTTTCAGCGGGATCACGTTCCCCAATATAAATTTTCGCTTGGTTGAACCCACATACAGACGCCACCGTCCTAGCCGTATCGGGAGTAAACGGGAGTAATGTCGGGAGTAGTATTTGTAACATTTTTTAACCTTGCTTATCATAATAGGTGTGTGCTACGTTTACTTGCACTTTAACACTTTTAAAGGTAAGGCTGGTGGCCTAGCGCTTACAGGGGGGGGGGGAGACAAATTTTCTGCTGGGAGTTTTCCACGGGAAAATTTTCCTTGGGGAGGGAAGTTTCCAGGAAGTGAACTTGTTAGGGGCAATTATACACTTGGGGACTTTGCTAGAATTCTTATACAACATTCTTTTTATATGTCTTGCTTTCTCTTTTCCGTCTCAATTTTACGCGCGGAGTGGTTAAGAGTAATTGTCAGGGGCAAGTTTCCACCGGGATTGAATTGTCTTAAGGATATTTCCGTGGGGAGTGGGTTTCTCCGTGGAGTTGGGGCCAGATTTCCTTGAATTATTTAAAAAACGATCAGAAATTAAATTAAAAAAAACAAGTTTTTTCAACTGAAAATAAGGAGCAAGCGTTTCAAAAATATTTGAAACGCTTAAAATTTGTGCACCAGTTTATGAATTTTTCTTCCTTTTCTCTAATATAATGACAGCAGTGTCGAATAACCTCCAGGACTAAAAAAATGGAATTTAAAGTAAGTATATCATAAGCTTTATAAGGATAGTATAACGCAGAAAAAAATTAATCATTGTTTGGCGGTATTGGATTTTGGACTAGCATGCATTACGAAATATTTGTTCTAGATAAGACACGCTTCTCTACTGGTTTCCAGATAACACTCCATTGTAAAGTTTACTTTGTCAACCATTAAAGCAAAATATTTCCAAACAATTCAAAATTTCAAATATTTGTTTATCGTAGAATAGGACGTGGTTTGTTGTTTATCGTAATAACATTCACGGGGGCAGAAAAGTGGGGGAGGGGGGGGGTGTAATAGCATGTCAGTTTTCATTAATGTTTTCTTTAATTCGTGGAAAATATTACATTCCGTAGGTGATTATTCTTTGTCTACCCGTGAAAAGATCAAATGCCGCTTATGTTTATACGTTCTCTGGAGCACTCGCACCTCGGTCCGGGTTTTTATAATGGGTGAGATAGGGAAAGATCATACTGCTAATTATATAAACTGTGCTACAGGCCCGCTACCCCCAAACTAGTCCTATAAGAATTTTGATATAGTCATTTTGTGTAACATAGTTCAAAGGTCCAAGATATATGGTTTTGATGATGATATGACCCTCCATAGTCCCTGAGGAAGGGCTGTATGTGGTATCGGGCGTACCGATATCGCGCGTATCGGTATCGGGCGTATTGGTATCACATGTATCGTATCGGGAATATTGGTATTGGTATCCGCTGGGTTTTTTTAAGTCATTTTCTAGGCTCATTTTTTTAAAGCTTTTGCCGTCTAGGTATCATGGTTGCGGCGGCAGCTGCGACCTAGCAAAGAGCGAACCACAAACCATAGTAGCCAAAAGTTTAAAAAAATGTTTTGAAAAAAACTGCCAAGTGAAACAAATTTTTATCTGACACTGACACAGGAATGTTAACTATTGTTTTAGTTCGTCTTAAAAGTAAAAGTTTATTGCGAAAAGAAATTTATGGTGATTTCGAAAAAAGCCTCACACCCCTCGAAAATGGCGTCACATAAAAATAAAAAGTGTACCATTGGAATGAACATGGTCAAAACCTTGTACAGGGAAGTTACAGTCCCCCTCCCTGAACAACAAGGAAAATCACTTGCATCGGTAGCACCACTGATCTGCCTCCCGTTTTTTTTTCTTTTTTTTTCAACAGGTCTAGCGGGCTACAAGAACATCATAGAGAAATGCTTAATGGCTCATTCAAAAGCTAT
Organism: Artemia sp. Qi Xiang Cuo; assembly: GCF_049724085.1. Taxonomy (NCBI): domain Eukaryota; kingdom Metazoa; phylum Arthropoda; class Branchiopoda; order Anostraca; family Artemiidae; genus Artemia; species Artemia sp. Qi Xiang Cuo. The sequence continues at coordinate 36,450,209 of NC_142806.1, forward strand.
TTCTCATATTTACGTGCTTTTTATAAAATCTGCCATTTGCAAGTGCCATATGGCACTAAAATGGCATTTCTTGTGCTATTTCTCAAAGGGTGGCACTAGTAGGCTACCAGAACATAGCTCACATAAAAGATATTGCACATATTTACGTATTTCATATAAATTCCACAATCATCAAGTTCAAATGGCACTAAAAACGGCACTTTTGCTGTCGTGTCTCAAGTGGAAAAGCTGCACTGTAAAAATAAATAAATATGTTGTTTCCAACGAAATGTTTCGCTCGAATTCAAACAAGTCAAAAAAAAAATCCAATTTTTCTGTTAGAATTGTGACTTGCTTATTGAATTCAAACAAGTCACAAAAAATCCAATTTTTCTGTTGGAATTTTTAACTTTCTTATTGAATTCCAACAAATTATTGAAATTATTAAGATTTATGTACTTTTCAGTAAAAAAAAATGTAGTTTTCACCGTAAATAGGTTACATCAATCAACACGGTTTGAACTTCAACAGTAGTTTGAAGTTTCTTGAATATCATTTTAAATTTGACTATAGGACCATTGAAAGTAATATGTTCAGTATAAGTTCAATTCAAATATTCAAGTTATAGCAGAAAAGAGGGATGCTAATTGAATTTTGATTATTAAAAGATAATTATAAAAAAAGGAAACATATTTTTACTTTGAAATAAGTTGAGTTTACTTGTCTGCAATATGGACACACAGAAATCTATGTACAAAAATTATGTTTTAACTTTTACAATCGCTTCGCTGTTTTAAATAGATTTTTTGTAAGTTTTTGTAGATAGAAAATTTCTTAAGAGGCTACCTTAATCTTAACAGTACTAGCGGTGAAAATATATTGCTTTCTGAATTCAATTTTTCTAATTAATAACGAAAAATCTTTTGTGGGAACAACTTATGTTTTTGCGATGAACGTCATTTTTGTAATGAGACCCAAAAAGCTTAAAAAAAAAATTCTTCCCTGGATTTGCCATAAATTTGCTGCTTCCGCTGTAATAACCAAGAAAGCAAATATATCGGAGAAAAGAAGACGCCTGTTAATTATACAGACGCCTGATACTTTCTTAAGATGCTACCCTAATTGTAACAGTACTAACGGTGAAAATATATTGCTTTCTGAATTCAATTTTTTCTAATTAATAACGAAAATCCTTTTGTGAGAACAACTTATGTTTTTGCGACGAACGTCAGTTTTGTATTGAGACCCAAAAAGCGTTTCCAAAAAAATTCTTCCCTGGATTTGCCATAAATTTGCTGCTTACGCTGAACAACCAAGTAAGCAAATATATCGAATAAAAGAAAACGACTGTAAGGGTATTTCAGTACACGTAAAGGAACCAAAAGCTTCCCCAAAAAAGATAATTTTCTAAAATGGTACACATTCCAACTTGACTCAGAAACACTACACTTTAATAGCATGAATCGTACTTCAAAAACTGCGGTTTGCTACATAATTAATTAAAAAATAGGACGTTAGCCCAATAAGTTTTATCAAAGAGTTCATTGTGTTAAACTGTAATTAAGGAACGACTCAGCTCAATTGTAACCGAAACCCAAAAATGGAATTCAGATAACAATTGATAAGAATTGGGTTTTTATGTAGATTGCAAATATATAAATTTCATTATGTTTAATATTGTGCATGTAACTGAACCACAAGCAACTAAACCCCTGTAACTGAACAACCGTGTAACTGAACCACCGTGTAACTAAACCACCGTGCAACTGAACCCCCGTATAACCGAACCCCCGTGAAACTTAACGCTCGTGTAACTGAACCTTCGGGCAACTGAACCCCATTTAACTAAACCCTCGTGTAACTAAACCCCCGTGTAACTCAACCCCCGTGCAACTGAACCATTGTACAACTGAACCACCGTGCAACTGAACCACCGTGCGACTGAACCACCGTGCGACTGAACCACTGTGCAACTGAACCACCGTGAAACTGGACCACCATGTAACTGAACCATCGTTCAACTGAACCCTCGTGTAACTGAACTATCGTGCAACTGAACCACTGCACCGAAGCAGGTAATTAACCTTTTCCCAATCAAATTCTAGACAACCACGATCTTATAAAATACCAAAAGCAGAAAGTAACAAAACAAGGAAGGGGGTAAAAAAAATTACAGTATGTAAACGGTGGAGGCCACTGTTTACCCCCCCCCCCCGAAAAAACATCCCTTAAAGAAAATACCCCGCGGAAAATAACACCTCACGGAATATACTCCCCTCGCAGAAAATACCTACCCGTGGAAAATCCCCCCCCCCCCAAAAAAAAAAATACTTCTTGCGGTTTGTTAGTCTCCAATTACTTTCGGCTTATAAAAAAAAGACTAGAAATGCCTGCGGATTATCAAACAATTTCTTCCTCCATCCTCCTGTTGTCTCTCCCTTAGAGCTAATTAATTCTGTATTTATTTGAAAATTCAATGAGAGCTGAGATGTTTCGGCATCAAAATGCACCCTTTGAGATATCTCCCTCCCTTCCTAGCTACAAAAGAATCAGATGGCCCCACTGCATAAGTTTAAGTTTCTTTTTAAGCTTTTTGATTTGTCTTTTGATTAAAAAGACTATTTGTCATTGGGAAACATACGGAACTTTTTTGTGTGGGGGTTTTCTGGAGAATCTTTCATGAGAAGAAAGTACTTGCACGGAGGGGGGCAAGATTTACACATAAATTCACCTTTTCCACTTCCCTTAGAACTTCTCAATTAAAAAAAAAATATAACACGACTCAAAGAAGATTTTTAAATTTTGAAAACCATAATTTCTGCGAAGGGGGTATTTTCCAGGTGATGAGGTTTCCGGGGGTGGAGGAGGAGAAATTTTCTGCGGGGAGAGGGGTAAAGGCTTAGACCCGTAAAAAGTCACAGGGTGATGGGAACCCCCATTAACAGACATAAAAAAGAGAAGTAAATCTAGATTTAAGAGTTTATGACGTCCGATTTTCTTGTTTTTGTGACAACAAAACAAAGCATTTCTATAAATCATCTTGACAGTAATTTATATAAAAACGTAAAAAAGCAAACAAATCCAACAAGGTTGAACATGTAAAGATTCTAACTTGTGTGTTACTTGGTATAGGTAAGGCGATTAATTTGCAAGAGAGTTCAGTTATACGAGAGTTCGGTTGCACGTTGGTTGAGTTGCATGGGGGTTTATTTGTATGACGGTCCAGTTGATTAGGGGTTCAGTTGTGAGGTGACTCAGTTGAACGGGGGTTCAGTTACATGGTGGTTCAGTTACACGGGGGTTTAGTTAAATTGGGTTGAGTTGCACGGGGGTTGATTTGCACGAGGTTTCAGTTAAAGGGGGTTCAGTTGCATGAGGGTTCAGTAGCACGAGGGTTCAGGTGCAGGGGGGTTCAGTTCCACGGGGGTTCAGTTGCACGGTGGTTCAGTTGCACGGTGGTTCAATTGTACGGTGGTTCAGTTGTAAGGTGGTTCAGTTGCACGGTGGTTCAGTTGCACCGTGGTTCAGTTGCACGATGGTTTAGTTACAGGGGTTCAGTTGCTTTGGGTTCAGTTACACGGTGGTTCAGTTACAATGGAACCACGTTTAATATCTACCCACCAAAGGCTCCAAGCCTCAGAAGAAAAATGGGATTTTGATGGAATAAGGGATTTTGAAAACAGGGAGCCTGATTTTCGAAAAAGGGAGAACCACCCCCCGAAAAGTCAACAAATCTTAATGTAACTCAGACCTTCAGATTCAGAGTATCAGAAAATGTTATTGTGGGGGTTATGATCTCCTATCTGCACAAATGTGGAATTGTATGTTTTTGCCAGAAGACTGATCACGGATGCGTTTCTATTGTTTGTTTTTTTGTTCTAGTGTCCTTTTTAAGAGACCATAAAGATTAGAGGGTAACTAAACCTCCTCCCATGACCTTATTTGCCTCTTATTTTGTTTTCAAATTTTATGAATTGAGATCAATTTTACAAAAAAAAATCATTGCCTTCAACTACTTACAAACGTATAATACAAAAGTAGATTTAATGTTAAGACCTTTAAACGACGAAGTGACGATTTTGCCTAGGGGGCATTTATTTCAGAGAGAGAAGACATTCTGATCCAGAGAGATCAGAAAGGGAAGACAATCTGATTCTAATGTTAAGTATTAAGTTTAGTTTGTTAATATTTATAACTTGTGGCTTATATTTCCGAAATTTTTTAAGGTGGTATATTTTTATAAATTACAAAGAGTTTGGTAAAATTCTACGGTACTGTTCTATTAGCTGTAAACCATGCAAAAAGTGAAGTTTGGTTAATGATAATGAAATAAAACAAAATAGGATAAAAATATAATAGTTTAGAAACAAAATTCGGTTATATATTGGCCCATTAGAGGGGTGGGGGGTAAAGCACAGCATATATTAAATACGTAACCTAACTTTTTCCCCTAAACCCCAAAACACTAAAGTTTAGATATTGAAAACGCAGTTAGAAACCACTGTTTGCAATCCAATTCTCCGTTGAAAGAACATGTTCAACTAGTTTCTTTTATCATCTATCTTACGTGGCTTACAGCTAATAGAACAGTACCAATTCTTCTTTAGCTACTTTTGGCTATCTTGGAAAGGGGTTAGGTTACGAAACTGAAATTTTCAGGGATGAGTCTAAAGTCTAAAGTATGGGTACTTATGTATTATCTGGAACACACGCGAAAAGTAAAGTTTGGTTGATACTAATGAAGTTAAACAAAATAGGGTAAAAACATATTAGCTAAGAAATAAATTTCGGCTATATATTTTCACATTCGGGCGGGGGTGTGGGGGTAAAGCATAGCATGTATTAAATACCTGACCAAACCGAGGTACCTTTTTCCCCCCTAAACCCCAAAAAACAATAGTTTAAGTATTGTAAAACTAATAACAAACCACGCTTTACAATCCATTTCTCTATTGAAAGAAACCCGTTTCGAAAAAAACCCGCATCTTCCCTATATAATATAGAGCGTGTGTTTCGGATAGTACATAAGTACCAATGTATGTTCCCGGAAGGTATTTTGAAGTACCTACCTCCACTCCTTCTCCCTCTAGAGGGTCCTTAAATTTGCCTACATGACAGTTCTACACTTATTGAAATTTTGATAAAACAACATTTTCCCTTAATTTTCAGTTATCAGTTTATTTTTCTCAAGATTTAGTACCGAAAATGGAATTCCTGTTATTTGAGTAGAGTTTTAAGCCATATCAATGGTTTTTTTTCTTCAAAATTTAGCAAATGTGTTTGCATATCTTTAAAACCTTATAAATTGGGATTGAGTAAATTTGTGAAGCTGAAAACAATTTTGTTGTATTTCATCTAAGCGTAAGATCTATTTTGCAAGGTTTCAATTTTATAACACAAAGATTTGATGAGGCGGCGAACAAGAGATTTGATGAGATCTGATGATTAAGTCAAAGGTATTCAGAAAAGACAGGATTCGTGGTATTATTATTGCAACTGTTCAGCTCTGGATGTAGAAAAATGAGGGAAGTCTTTCTTTGATTTGTGCCTCGATTTGATTTCATCTTCATTTCAGTTCCGTGTGTTATTGTTTTCCTGATTGGAAGATATTTCTTACTCAAGTGTCTTCTGTCGGCCTGCTACTACGCCACTGATTTACTGATTTCCACCATTAAAAAATTCAGCCGTTAAGAGGTGTCATATTATCTGGGAGAAATTTTTGTTTTAATTTTCTGTTCTTGTAAAATAAATGAAATAATTTTTTTGGTATTTATTGATGCTTCATAAAGGAGAAAGGGAAACTAAATCCTGAGAATTAGATATTAGACCGTAGACCTAGGAAACTGAACAACGCTAGTGATGAAAATACAATAAGAGAATGGGAAATCCAGCAAACAAGATGGAAATCCAATAAGGATCTTAAAATCCAACATGTTGTTTTGTCAATAAATTGAAAATTCAATTCGGGTATGGGAATTCAACATTTTTGTTTCTCAACAAATTGAAAATTGAATAATAACCACGGAATTCCAAAATGGTCTCCAATATTCAGTTTCAGCTGTTGAAATTCCAATTTTGTTATTGATAAACATTACAAACAGTTTTTGTTGAAGCTCAAACAATTTTTTTACAGTGTGGGGCTATTTGGATAGCAGAACTTATAAAAGTGATGTTATATACGTGTTATATACCCTCTTATATACGTGTTTTTTTTCAATTTTTACATTCGTAAGTGCGATATAGCACAGAAAACAAAACTTATGGTGCCACTTCTTCAGTGGAAAAGCTCTGAAGTAAAAAACAGGTAGCATTGTAATAGCTATGTTCCAGAACCCTTAATTGGAGGTTCACAAGAACCCCTCCCGCACACTCCCCTCCCAGCCCCCTTAGTAAGTTTCATAAATCATCTGCTCATCAGTAAGCTACTGAAACATTAGCAGGCTACCGCACCGTCGTAGATAGATGTTTAATGGCTCAATTATAAGCTATTGATTATATTTACTAGGTTTTTAAAAATTATACCATCTAATAGATGTCACAAATTTTAATGTTAACTAGTTTCTGAGGAGAACTTGCACTGAACTCTTTGTCAAGGTTGAAGCATTAGCTGCAACATAGTAAAGAGCGAACCAGGCACGAAAAAAGGCACTTTTTATGCCATTTCTCTTGGGGTGGGATTAGTGGGCTACCAGAACATCTTAGATAGATTTTTGATTGCTCATATGAAAAATATTGCTCATATTTACGTTCTTCCTATAAATTCCACCATCTGCAAGTTTCAAATAGCACTAAAAATGGCACTTTTGGTGCCATGTCTCAAGTGGAAAAGCTAGGGCGAATGGGCTACTAGAACATTTTAGAGTGATATTTAATGGCTCATTTGAAAACTTTTGTTCATAACTACGTGCTTTTTATCAATTATAATATTCGAAAGTGAAATATGGCACCAAAAATAACATTTTTGGTACCACTTCTCAAGTGGGAAATCTTTGAAGCATGAAACCGTATCACTGTAATAATTATGGTCCAAAACCCTTAACTGGAGGTTTGCAAGAACACCTCCTCCAACTTCATCTTCCAGTCCCCCTTAATAAGCTATACAATTAAAGTCCCACAAACACCAATACATTAAATTAAATTATTAGAGGCGTGGTTCTGTCAGTACAGTGCTAGACTTCAAATTAGATTTTCATGCGTTCAATTCCAGCTTGTATTTTTGTTCAATCATGGTTTGTCCCATCTTATGATTACTTTTCAGATAATCCACTATTTCTGTAAGTATGATAGCACTCCTTTTTTAAGGCATATCCCAGGAAGGCAGATTTTAAACCTATTACTCATATGTACGGGCTTTTTATCAATTCTACCATCCAAAAGTGCCATATACTACTAAAAACGACACTTTTGGTACCACTTCTCAAGTGGAAGAGTTTGGAAGCATAAAATGGTACCATTGCAATAATTATGGTCAAAAGCCCTTAACTGGAGATTTATAAGATCCCCTCACATATACTCCCCCTCCAGACCCTCATAGTAAGTTTCATAAATCAACTAGTCATACTAAAAGTAAAAGATTATTGCGAAAACAAATTAACTAAGACTAAAAACTTTCAACTAAACATCTCCCAAAAATTAAGCTTGATTGATCAAAAGTTTTGAATTGAACCTTCAAACTTCCCTCTGTGATGAAGCCTGTGTGCTAGTTCTAACGGTGGTTATTGAGGAGAAGGGACGTCATTGCCTCCTTAGTTTTTGCTCTTGCCTAGGTCTTGAAATCACCTTTTTTTTGGTCATTTTATTAAAAAAAAGTACTTGTTTCTTTAAAAAAGTTGGGGAAACAACCGAAAGTGCACTTGGTAGGAATGTGCTATCAAGTCAAATTTATAAAAAGCCATTAAGTATAAATATAAGCTTTTAAATGAGCCCTTAAACAGCTTTCTTTTGTTACAGTAGCCTTATAGTTTCTTCTAGTCAGTAGGGGATTTATAAAGCCCTGTCTTCATTATGGCTTTTTCAGGCGAAATCAGACCGAGTAAAAACAGCTTTTTGCTTATCGAAAAACAAACGTTCCTGAAAAACATGTATTGTTTTGTGACGGATGGATGATGAACTTTATGTTACAGACTGAAAGTTTTTCTTAGCTGTCAAGGTTGTTTGCAGTATTTTTAGAGCTCCCTTATCTCCCCTAGATCAGTGATAATTGAAAATTATATTAAAAATACGTTTACAACTGAAACTAAGAAGTGGCATTAATACTTCAAACGAACATACATTATTCCGTATAAATAAAAAAGATCATGGCAGCGTTTCTTCTGCATTAAATTTTAATCAAAAACCAACAAAGATTTATTTAAAAATACAAAGTTTTTCCGAGGGAAATAAAGAGCGAAGTTTAAACCTAAAACGGACAAAAATTACTACTTCGCAGCCTGTTTAATATATATTAATATAACTAGTACAAATAAACCAATTAATTATGTTTTCTTGTGCTTTTGGAATTATAGAAAACCAATGCTTTACTGAAAACGCGAAATAACATAGAAGCTTTGGTACGATAAAGGCAAACCAAATAAACTCACTTTTTACACACTAGGGATATTACCAATCCCTTTTCAGATCAATCCCTTTGAAGATAAGACACCAATCTGCTTTAGAATTGCCTTTTTTACTTACGCTTAATTCTTTGTTCCCTCTTTACAATTGTTAGACCCGGTGTTGTGATCTCGTGTTAGTACTTAAAAGGACGGATCACAGTAAGTTTGCACGCTGGTCTAAAGTAAGATCAACTTAGGCATATTATAAGAGAGGTCTAAGACTTAGAATGTGAATCCAATATTAATGCTTGCTCTTGTATGGGGAGAAATAATCGGACTTTTAGAGTCCATATCATGTCTTATTTGATCTTCCTTTCAAGTGATACTAAAGCCTATGTCTTACAATTAAAAAAAAAAAAAAACTAAAAAAGAAAGTATATTACCCACTATTGGTATTATAGCTGGTAAGAGCAAAATGCTGCTTGATAAATTAATCCAATATTTCTGTACGCTGTTCATTTACTTCGCGGCTATTTAAAAAATATTTAGTTTTACGCTTATGTTTTGAAGATAATTTTAATCGTATACTGAAAGTTACTAATGTTACAACTAGTGTAAGACTGAAAAGCTTTATAGATTATTTTAATGTTGTCAGGCTACATACGCACTTTTGACTCTTAAATCAATAATCCTGTTTTTTATACTTGACTTTTGTGTTTTAAGTAAAGCGCTAGTTTTGTATAATCATAAAAGCACAGCGAAACATAATTAGTTGGTTTATTTGTACTAATTATATTAGTATATATTAAATAGGCTGTGTAGTAATAATTTTTGTCCGTTTTAAGTTTAAACTTTGCTCTTTACTTCCCTAGGAAAAACTTTGTTTTTTTAAATTAATACTTAATATACATCTTCAGTCTACCAAGGAATAGGACACTCCTTCCTTCCTAAAACATGAATAACTTTGCTCTTCTTTTAATTTTTCTAATTACAACCTCTCTAAACCCCAAGCTGGACTGTCTAAAAACTATTAAAACGCTAATACAATAACCAAAGTCAAATAACAACAATAATTCAACAAGTAAAAGTTTAAAAATTTTTTTAGAGACTATACCATAGAGAAAATTAAAACCACTAAAATGATATTTGCTCTTGGCCACCTAGAGCCAATGATGTATACATGGTGGAGGTTCATGATCCCCCAGAGGTATGTAGTGTTTTAACAAATATGTTTTAATAGATAAATGTTTTAATAAATACAAAATAAAGCTTGATATTTAACTGTTTCGTGTAGCCTATATAGAAGCTTAAAATATAAAATTACTAAATAGAAGAAGAAAGAAAATTTGCTGAAATGCACATTTTAGTAATTGTTATAAAATAATTTTTCAAGAAACTCTATAAATATACACGAAATATGTTCGTAGTTAAGCAAAAAACAACCCCTCACACCCCTTATACCCACAAATTTTGAGCCTTGACCATCTTTAAAATGAGTCTTTGGACACAACTATGTTTACAACAATTTTTAAATTCGTAAATTTTAAAGTGGCAAAATTAAGACAAAATCGGAGCAAAAAAAACACAAATGTTCATTCCTATAGTCTTCTTAATGAGAAACAAAAAGAAAATTTGAAAATTTACAAGTAGAGATGCCTTATTGAGTCCGACGATTACACCACCCCTTCGAATCCCGATCCGGACACTTTTTTTAAAAATTCCCACGCCCACACCATATATGGGTATAGAGTCATTAGGGAGAACACGTGGTTAATGGGGTCAATGACCTCTTTTTCCAAGGTCGATTTATTTGATGTTTCTATGTGTAATAGCTCCGGGGCGAAGGTTGCACATGCGCATTGAATTCTAACGGGAAACAATGTTATTGATCTAGGACTCGAGGGGGAAGTGAATTTCCGAGAAATTGATTGCGTAATCAAAGTGTGTCAACAATACAATTTAGTTTAATGCTGACGGGACATAATTTATTCAAGGATTATCGATCGAGTCTAATGTGGGTGTGTCAAGGTCAATCGATCTGTTGTTGTTTGGCCACGTGCGAATGACATGAGGGTGATTTACATAATCGATGGGGGATTTATTGATTCTCGAGCGTGTGGATGACTGGAAATAATTTATTCAAGGATTATCGATCGAGTCTAATGTGTGTGTGTCAAGGTCAATCGATCTGTTGTTGTTTGGCCACGTGCGAATGACACGAGGGAAGATTTACATAATCGATGGGGGACATAATGAATTACTGGAATATCGAAATATTCAAATCTTTGTTTTTCTAGTTCAATCGATATGTTGATGTTTGGCCACGTGCGAATGACATGAGGGACGATTTACATAATCGCTAGGGGAAATTATTGATTCACGAGCATAGCACCTGTGAACTTGATTTACATAATCGCTAGGGGAAATTATTGATTCACGAAGGGGAGAATTAAGAAACATTAAGGCTTCTTTAATCTTAGGTCTGAGGAAGGGGGAATTAAGAAACAAACATGGCTTCATTGTTGTTTGGTTAGCTTAACCTGAGAAATAGCACCTGTGAACTTGATTTACATAATCGCTAGGGGAAATTATTGATTCACGAAGGGGAGAATTAAGAAACATTAAGGCTTCTTTAATCTTAGTTCTTATGGATAAACATTCTTTATGACAGAGAGAAAAATTAATATTCTATTTTTAAATAGGGCTTCATTGATATTTAGTGTCAGGAATCATAATTGACATCACATGTTATCTTGGAATTATGCGGGAGTCTAAAGAGATAGAAATTCTATTTTTAAATACGGCTTCACGGAGCTTTAAGTCGGAGAGATAAATTGATATTCTAATGAAACCTTAATAGTTTAGCTAGGAAAATTTATGAGATGAAGAGATTAACGTAGGAAAGGGTTTCCTAGAAATTTGAAATGCGTTAGCGCACAGATGCCAAACAAAAGGAACACGCTGAAATTACGTTTATGGATTATTTGGGTGAAACCGTTTTATCCATTTTATGGGATTATTTTGGCGAAACAGTTTGAGCCATTTGAAAGAAGATTTTAAGAAAGGTTTTAGAAGAGGATTTGAGGGTGAAACTCTGTGGTCGTTATAATACACAAGTTCCATTTGAACAGTGTTGTGAGGTCCTCTACCCCAACCCCAAAGGGTTCCAATCCTCACACCCCAACCCCGAAGGAAGCCCCCGGTCCTCAAAGG